>NC_135705.1:340000-520000 GCF_964276395.1 Gasterosteus aculeatus
GACCAGTACGAGGTGAGAAACATCTTCCTCATCATCCTCATCACTGAGAAGAGTCAGAGGTGGGGAGCAGCTGATTGGCTGGTGATGGTGTCACATGACTAGGTGGCGGTGCGCCTGGGCCAACGGCGCTGGAGGATCCGAGGGAGGATCCAGTCTGACAACACGCAGGCCTGGGACGAGGAGGAGGTGGTCTTCCTCCCCCACATACGCCACAACTTTGAGATCAAGGTGACACACACACAATACCCACAATGTCAAGTCAAACTACAACACCCAGAATGCACTGGGTTCATCCAGCTGCAGGAAGCTAGATGGGAACATGTATGACACACAGCTGGTGGTCCGAGGTACTTGTACTTTATCTAAGAACTTCCATTGGAGGAGAATAATGTTCTCGCTACATTCTGAAGTATCATCATGTTAATTATCTGCTGTTTACTGGGAGATTCATACTGTAGTTATTAATAATGTTTACTACTGCAGAGTGAGTAATCCAATTTGTATACTTTTCGTAATAGTAGTAGTATTTATACTGTGGTTTCTCCAGTAAAACCCTCTTTGCTCCTGGTGTCAGCTGACCTGCTGTTTACTCCAAGGTGACGGAGGCGAAGGGTTTGGGTTGGCTGCTGGTCGGCATGGTAACGTGTGCCAGCACAGAATTCTTTGTGGCGAGGCCGCAGCTGATGATGGTGGACGTGACGGAGCTGGGAACCATCAAGCTGCAGCTGGAGGTCACCTGGAAGTACGCACACACACACAGAGGACAGAGGACACATGATGATGAATCGGCTCGGTGCCCACAGAGGACATTTACATCTGTAATGTCAAATATGAGAAGTGAGGAAGTGGGTTCTGATTGGACTACAGTCATGTGACAACCTGGTAACCTGGTAACCTGGTAACCTGTTACGGGTTCTCTAGAAAAACGTGAGACAGAACTAAAGAACATTTAGATAAATACTAATAAATGTCTTTATTAGTATCTGAAAACTGGTGTGTACTTGTACTTATAGATGTGTCTGAAGCGTGTGCTTGTACCTGTCGATGTGTCTGAAGCGTGTACTTGTACCTGTCGATGTGTCTGAAGCGTGTGCTTGTACCTGTCGATGTGTCTGAAGCGTGTGCTTGTACCTGTCGATGTGTCTGAAGCGTGTGCTTGTACCTGTCGATGTGTCTGAAGCGTGTACTTGTACCTGTCGATGTGTCTGAAGCGTGTGCTTGTACCTGTCGATGTGTCTGAAGCGTGTGCTTGTACCTGTCGATGTGTCTGAAGCGTGTGCTTGTACCTGTCGATGTGTCTGAAGCGTGTGCTTGTACCTGTCGATGTGTCTGAAGCGTGTGCTTGTACCTGTCGATGTGTCTGAAGCGTGTGCTTGTACCTGTCGATGTGTCTGAAGCGTGTACTTGTACCTGTCGATGTGTCTGAAGCGTGTACTTGTACCTGTCGATGTGTCTGAAGCGTGTACTTGTACCTGTCGATGTGTCTGAAGCGTGTACTTGTACCTGTCGATGTGTCTGAAGCGTGTACTTGTACCTGTCGATGTGTCTGAAGCGTGTACTTGTACCTGCAGTCCCTTTGACTCTGAGAAGATGAGGCCTTTGGTGTCCAGCAGGAAGATTTCGCTTCACAGCTGGACGGCACCGAGTACGCCGTCCTTAACCGAGAAGTACTTCATAGTAAGTAAACACTCACACACACTAGTACTGATGTGTTTCTGTAGTTCAACAGGTCATCATTACTTACTTAAGGAAAGATGGTTAGGAGAGTTGATGAGGAGTTAGGAAAGGGCAGCGCAGTGTTTAGGGATCCACTGAGCTGCTCGTTGTGATGGACGGAGACGCTTGTGGGGGACGTCCGTCTGCAGCGTCTCCATAGAAGCGTCTCGGATGCTTCATGTGTTGTTAGTGTGAGTCGTGCAGACGACAAACAACCAGGTTCAGAGGAAAAGCGCATTAACACAATGAGTGATGACGTAGACTCACATGATCTGTGTTTCTACGTCATGATTAAGAACGGACCAATGATACGGCACTATTTAAATATAGCTGCTGCAAGGAATTGTGGGACGGAATCATCTCCTCTCCTTCGTGAGGAACCTTCCTGAGAACATTTGACAATTGAAATCCAGCCCATAAAGTGACTCTAACTTACTAACTTTGTAAAAGTCTTGTAAGAAATGAGGAACAAAAGAAAAGGCTTTTATTATGAACATATTCTAGTCGTAAAAATAGTTTCTGCTGTTTGTTTGACTCCATAGATCCTGAACTACCTTCATCATGTTTGTCTCTCTATGTCCTGCATGTAATAAACTCCTCCTCTTCCTCTCAAGTCGATGATGAAGGAGCTGCAGGAAGGACATGGTTCTCTCCCATCTCTGGTGAACAAATGTCGACCAATGAGAGGAGGGGTGTCTCTGATCAGATACCTATCCCACCCGGACCCCCGAGCTCAGAGCGCCTACAGGTAACATGTTTATTCACTGTGTACAGTTTACCAGGTTACTATACAATGGAATTATAATTCTGCTAAGCCCTCCTTCTACAAAGCTACAGACAAATATATATATACATATATATATATATATATATGTATATATACATATATACATATACGTAGGAGAAGCGGGTGCACGCCGGGCGACTCAGCACGCCTCCTGGGAGGACGTCCCTGTGCTCATAATGTGCTTATAATACTAATAATAGGGCTTCCCAACCTTTAAGAGAGGTCTTCACACGCGTTCAGATCTCTCTGATGTTCTCTGGACCTCCAAAAGAACCAGAGCTCCAGTCTGCTTCAAGTGCCCACCCTGCTCTCCCTCCTCCTCTTCCTCCTCCTCTTTCTTCTCCTCCTCCTCTTCTTCTTCTTCCTCCTCCTGGAAAGTGACGTCATCAGTCACAGTTTCATCTGAATTGTGTCCAGTCTCAGCTTCCCCTCCAGCCACAGTGTGGGAGGGAGCCAGAACCAGCTTTCCCTCCTGGATGTCTCGGAGGAGGGGGAGGAGAAGGAGAGGAGGAAGAGGAGGGAGAAGGGAGAGGAGGAGTGGGGGAATGTGTTAGATCCTCCCTCTGCGGCAGCAGAGAGTCAAACGGCTTCACAACAGAGGTGATTGGGGTTAAATCTTTTACCTTCTAGACGTGTACATGCAGATGTCTGAAGGCCTCTCTGTCTTCCAGGTCCAGCACTCCTGACCTCCTGAGGAAGACTCGAGACCAGGACTTCCTCCGTGTGCGGGTAAACCCCCCCTGGAGGAACTACAGAGAGAGTTTCCTGTGTGTCCTTCACGTCTCCATGGAGCACTCCTGGTTTTAATCTCCACTTGTTGTGGCAGGACTCCCCAGGAGGTCAGGAGTGCTGTGATCCCGCGCCCCAGCAACTCCCCACTCAGCCTGTGGCCGTAAGCCCCTCCTCTCCTGAGGTAAGCCCCTCCTCTCGCCGGGCCCAGGCCATGCGGCTGGGAGCCCTGATGGAGGAGCTAGAGAAGATGTTGAGGGACCAGAGACGCTCTGAGAAGGAGCTTCTATGTCTGGACCATCAGGTCCTGCACCTGGCTACCATCCTGAAGGTACCTGCGTGTACTTATGCACACGCCCGTGTACACACAGGTGTGTTCTCCATGTGTTTAAACATGCATGCTCCGCAGAACAACCTCTCTCTGCTGAGAGTCTCTGAGGAAGAGGAGGAGACGCTTGCAGTGGAAGAAGTCCTGGGCAGCTTTGACTTCTTGTCACATGATGATGACACTTCCTGTTCGGGAAGCCTGAGAATGAAGGACAGCAGGTGAGTTATAGATCAATAATCAATACACAACACCGGCGCCTTAAGGCGATAAGCTCTCCTCTCCGTCTCACTTTTGTCTCATCGTCGTGCTCTCTGTCTCCCATTTGTCTCCTCTCGGTCTCCCCTTTGTCTCATCTTTGTCTCCTCTGTCTCCTTTCTTCCTCCCCTACGTCTCCCATTTGTCTCTGTCTCTCCTTTGTCTCATCACCGTCTCCTCTCTCTACCATTTGTCTCCTCTCGGTCTCCCATTTGTTTCCCTTTCGTCTCCTCTCAGTCTCCTCTCCAGTCCCATGAGGATACAATCAGCTACTGATGAAGACTCGGCCGTCGCCCCGCTAACTTCTGGGAATTGGAGTCTGGACCAGGCTCTGGAGATACATCTGAAAACATGTTGTGTCCTGCTACAGGTAGACTGTTTCTGTGAGCTATGTCCTCATTGGTCTGATGAGTGGCCTTACTTAACGTCCCCCACGTCTCCTCAGATGCTAGCAGAGACAGACTTCAGCCCCTCCAGGAAGGAGCTGCTGCAGGAGGTGTCTCTGCAGGCCGAGGTCCTGCAGAAGATCAGCTGCATACTGCTGGAGGAGGACAGAGGGGTCTCTGCTGGGGACAGTGAGTGGACACCTGTCTGTGTGGGTCTCTAAACACATTATTATTTAGCATTGAACATAATAAATCCCCCATCTGTTAATATGGATCATTAAGGATCAATAATTAGTGGTTGTATCCCATCCTGTCTATGATCAATACCTTTGGTCACATGCTCCCTGTGCTCCTCCCCAGTCCTCCCAAGGGAGGTGCTGGCCTTCTGGGATGACTGCGTGACAGGGGTTGGCCCCTCCCCTTTCTGCTGCGACTCCGCCCGCTTCTGCCGGACGCTGAAGAAACGCTTCACCCACAAGGTGGAGGCCAAAGAGCCGGGCCAGTCAGACAAAGGTAGCTCGGAGCTCCTCCTCCCCGTCGTCATGGTTACTCTCAGAGCTCCTCTGCACCTCATGTATTTCCCACAAGGCCTTGCAACGATTTTTTAAATGTTTATACATGAACGTTTATTATCGAAATGAAACAGAATAAGGACAAAAGAAACAAAAGAAGAAGAACTAACGGAGCACCTCCTGATCAGTGATACTGTCTGAGCTCGACTCCTTCCTCCTCCCCCTTCCTCCTCCCCTCCTCTTCCTCCCCCCAGTGTTCTCCCACCTCCTGCAGGAGCTGCAGGCCTCCAGCCGCTTGGTGCCCAGCCCTCCTGCCTGCAGCCCTGAGGCAGTGACTCTGTTCCAGCTGTTTGTGTATCTGAGGAGATGGAACCTCCAGGATCTAGGAGGTCACATCTCACGTCTGTCCAGAGAAGGTTCCGTCTCCATGATGATCATTCTACTTATTATTTAGGTTTTATATTTTAGCTTTGGGCCACACACTGCTTTGATCTTAAGTGGGCCAGAGGTCCCGGGGGGTCGACGGGTGCGTGGTGATCTGGTCCGCACCAGATGTTATAGTTGTTAAATGTTATGCTGTTCGCACACTGACGAACTAGCATCCAGCTAGCATCACAGTACACATGTGCACACAGAAATCAGAAAATTATATTTTTATACTAAGTATAACAGGGTTTATTAACTTCCAACAACACTAATGTGATCTAATGTGTGTGTGTGTGTGTGTGTGTGTGTGTGTGTGTGTGTGTGTGTGTGTGTGTGTGTGTGTGTGTGTGTGTGTGAGAGAGATAAGGAGGAGAGCTCAGGAAGGGAGCTAGCTGGATGCTAAGCTGCTGAGCACCTGGCAGAGGTGTTTGTACACGCGTGTTCTTGACGTAGTTACACCTGTCCGTCGGTAATTAGTGTTTCTGTTAGTTAAGAAAAGACTGCGTGTCTCCTGGTTGTCAGACAGTGATTAAGTTGATATCGAGTTAAATGTGTAAGCAAATAAAACGAGTAGCCTCATAACAGCAGAACATGAAATGATGGATCATGAAGGTCAGTCGCTGTTGTTCTCATAAAATGACCTGTGGTTACGATGGAGGCAGCACAGAGAGACAAGGAGAGACAGACATGCTGACCCCACCCGGACAAGGTGGGGGGGCGTCCCTGTCTCTATGCCTTTAGAACTGAATACAAATGGTCCACGTCGTCCTCGAAACTATGTTCTAAATGTGCAAACTTTCATATATAAATATAGAATTGTAGGCAATACACTTAACAAAGAAGAATTTTGGGGGAGGGTATTCATCTGGACCCCCCCAATGTCTAAACCATGGTTACCTTGGTCGATGAGGTTATCTGTGTTTCCTCGAGTCTCGTTTAACTCGGTGTCCGCTCGGCCCTTTATTGGGGGGGTCGATTGGGGATCATGAGGGCTGTTGGGTTTCTTGGTGGCGCAAAAGCTGTTTGTGCTCTTTTAACACACAAGCTGTATCCAAGGGGGTAGAAGACGTTTTCCTTCTTGGGGGGCTGCTTGGGCCGGAAGAGAAGACTGGGGCAGCCGGACGTCTCGGGAGCAGCTAGAAAATGTTTGGGGAGGCCGGAATGAGTCTTGAACCTTTAATGAGTCTTGAACCTTTAATGAGTCTTGAACCTTTAATGAGTCTTGAACCTTTAAAGAGTCTTGAACCTTTAATGAGTCTTGAACCTTTAAAGAGTCTTGAACCTTTAATGAGTCTTGAACCTTGCGCTGGCAATGGCCAGAACGTTTGAAGAGGGGGAACTCACAGCACAGGACCCCTGTGGTGTCTGTGGCTTGACCAATCAGATCTCAGGGCTGTTTCACCAAGAGAGAGGATTCACACTAAAACCTAGTTTATGCTTCTGCGTTTTCAGAGCGACGCAAGGGACACGCAGACGCAAGATTCCCTTGCGTGTCCCTTGCGTGTCTTTTCACACCTCCTTGCGTGCGTCGACCCATTTTTCTATTCTTGCATCGAAAGCGACGCAAACCTCCCGCAACTCTGTAGGTGGTCTTCAACAAAACACGTTACTCCAACTATACACCTGTTGTTCTGGAGGTGAAATGCTCTGCAACACACGCAAGACTTTACAACCATGAAGTGAAACGAGTGCGTCGACACGACGATGCGCAAAAACGCAGGAACATGCGCCAGTCTTCAGTGCGTGGACAAATTCCTTGCTGGGGTTTTTATCTCCTGCAGCAGAAATGCATTTGAAAGTCAGCCTTGGTTTTGGTGGGAGCTCAACAGTGTGTTTCAACACCCGTATGATTCATCATTAATCAGATGCTGCTTCTTATTAAGCCGGTCTTTTGATTTTCACAGAACAACAAGTATAAAAGTAGTAAAACAACCTCAACAACAGCAATGTGGGTTTGTGCTCGGTTCAACGTGGTGCCGTTTGCTTTTATCCACTTTGAGCACCAGGCGGGTGGAGATTGAAGCTTTATGGACTTCAGTAATTTGAGCCATGAATCTGACTTACTGATCTGATCATTGTGTTTCAGAGTACATCCTGTCTGCCCTGAGGAGCCCCAAAAAGAGGCGGGCTCTAAATAAGCTAAGGGGAGGGAACTTCACAGTGCTCCTCCCACTGAGATGCACGCTGCAGACTCTGGCGGCGTTGCAGCTCGACTTCAACCACAAAGTCTGCAAGGCCGCAGCCAGCTGTATGTGCAGAGCCGCAGGCTGCAGGGCCTTCAGGAGCCAGGTGAACTGAAGATGTTCAACATGTTAGCATAGCATGCTAACAGCTGTTTGTGCAGAGCTTCAGTTCCTTAAGGGGCCACGTACACCGGATGTTCACCAAGCTATCTTAGTATCTTAGCATGCTAAGATGGAAGATGTTTGCACTAATTCCTCCTCCTTTGTGCTCTTCCTCTGCTTCGTCCCCCTCCTCTTCTTCCCCCTCCTCTTCCTCCAGGCCATAGTTTACTACACGGCGAGTTTGAGGAACTCGGATGTTCTGATCCAACATGGCTCCTGTCTGGCTCTTAAATGCCTCAAGGTGAGCTCCTCACATGTCCCTCTCTCACACACACACACACACACACACACACACACACACACACACGCACACACACACTCTTTACATAATGTGTGTGTTTCCTAGGCGACAGAGAGCGCCGACCTCATAGCAGACTTGTGGAGATCAGCTGATGAAGATCTTTGCTGCACCGCCAGAGAAACTGTCCTGTCCTTTGGTAATAAACACCAGTAACTACTTCCCTCAATAGTATTCAATCATTTTATTGTTGTAAATAGGATCCACATGTGTTTGTGTGCAGGTAAGAAGGGCTACCTGGCCTTCCAGAGGATGGATCAGATGTACACAGAGATGCTGGAGGAGGCCTACCAGAACCAGGAGACGGAGAGCACCTTTCTGTAGGACCTTGAAGAGGTCTTTCCTCTGAAGGACGTGCTGGGTGAAGGTACCAGGAGAAACCCTGTGGTACCTTCACAAGCTCATGGCTGCTGTTTGAGCCCCGAAGCTTCACGCAGGGACCCGACACGTTACTTCAGAGGACGACTGACCCCAAAGCGCCAGTGACAATTGATTTTATTAGATTAACTAATTAATCCCACTGTTTGAAATTCATTAATTAAAATTATTTTTCATCTCAAGACTAAATTTTATAGGTAATGAGTAATCACTTTAGAAAGTGTGTATTTTAGCACTGTTATTTAGTTGTATTTTTTAAACACAAACTGCCCTCATGTGATCGTGTTGGAGGTGGAACACGTTGAACTTCCTGTCGTCCTCGTGCACTTTGCTCTCAACTCGCCATCATTTAACGTGTTCGCAACATTCAGCAGGACGTTTTCAAACCACTGTCCTTTAGAGACACAGTGATGGTCCTCTGGAGACTGTGTGCCGCGCAGGGTAACGTTAGATGTTGGAAGTCGCCTAGCAGCTAGCTTAGCATAACAGCTAGCTTAGCCTACATCTGGCAACGTGATCCAGGCGCTATCAGTCCTAAAGTGGTCCGTTTGCACTCGTCCGCCTTCTGTTTGACACGTGGAGGAATTCCTCTGCTCAGTTCTTCTGTTAGTTTTACTTCCAATGCAAAACGCGTCTCCATCTTCAGCGACCGTCTCGCTCTCTGCATCTACCTGACTGCAGCACACGGCGGGGTCAGGGGTCAGGGGTCAGGGGTCAACGCACACCGGAAGGAAACAACGCTGCGTTTCCAATATTCTATCGCATTAATCTCGGCCACAATAATCTCAGCGTTAATTAATTTTATAGCCGCCGGACGTGTGATGTGAACATTCAACCGTCAGTGATCAATAACGCAGATCGGAGGTCCAGGTTCAGGCGGAGAAACATGGTGGAGCTGATGAGATTGGAGCTTTAGTTTGTCTCAGGCAGAACATTTGGATTGAAGAGAAAGATCAAATTGAAATATTACTTCATACACTCCAAATCAGCTGGAATCCAGTTATGCTTATTAATTTATATGTATATTATGAGCGTTTGTTTTGTCTCAATGATGCATTCATTTAAACCCTGATATGAAATCATAGCTTAACAATTGTGTATTTTATTATTGCCAGAAAGAGACGGTAAAGGTTTAAAATATATTTTAGTGTTTGGCAAATTTGATTGCATATTAAGTTTATTTCATGATTATTATTTTTAAAGTGCATTGTTTATTGGCTCTAAATTCGGACACATAATGGGCCACAGGGGGGCAATTATTATTGGCTTGGGAGGTCCATCATCACGTCTCTCAGCCAATGAGAGCATTTCGAAGTAACTTAACCCGGAGTCCCTGAGGCCGCTTTGGCATCATCATGGTAAAAGGTGTAATAACTGACTAGGATTGGGACAATTCCTTTACTGTAGAATGAAAGAGGAACCATTGACTGCTGTGATGTGAAATATCAATATATACATTAGTGGTTAAGAAATAAATGTCCATCTATGTCAAACTCCAGGTTGTGGAAAGTATCTGTGGAACAATTTACTTTGATGGAGTGAAGCAGATCGAGAGGTTGTAGTAGAGTTCAGCAGAGGTTTCCAAAATGGAAATTTGGGCCCATTTGTATATAGTTTTATTATATACCACTTCACTTATATATGTTGATCAATACACCCAAATAAAACATGTTGGGGCTTTTGGGGGAATTTGAAAAACGACCATAGAAATCCACTGAATGGTGTTACTTTATTCAGGGGAGGTTTGACTGAGATGTGACTCTGATCTGTTATTCTCTCTTCTCGGTTTTATTGTTAGAATGTTGCTTTGATCGCTGGTGGATGAAATGTGCGGTTTGGTAGTGATATAGACATATGTACGGATGTATTTCACACATATATTTAATGCTTGAGTTGTGTTTGGAGCAACAGCTATGTGGCATTATTATAGGAGGTTTTTTCTTGATGGTATTTTTTTAGAACTATTAAGTTGGATCTGCTTCCTGCTCCACCACGGCCTTTTTAAACTACTCTACTCCTAATGACAGATGTTGATGTAACAAGTTGAGAGAAATATTTATTTAAATTAAAACCAGAGCAATGATGCAGCAGTACACACAATTTCCTTTGAATTAATTAAAATGTGTTTGTGAACATTGAAAAAAGAAAAAAAAAAAGAGAACAGCAACCCATGCAGAGGAAAAACAAACCAACAAAAACCAGCCAAGAGGAACAGAGAGGGGCATTGTGGGTAATACGCCATGTGACGAGCATGGCCAATGATTGTCCAGAGGCTGCTGTGACACCAACGGAGAACAAAGCAAGTCAACGGTACCGCCATGATGACCGGAAACAAACATGGCCTCCAGCAGTTTGTCTTTGTGAAGGAAACGCGGCGCTCACCGCAGATACCTGCCACATGCGGCGACAGGATGTGGGGACGCCGCAAAGTCCCAGCGCGGGGCGGGACTTCCTCCTCCTGCTCCATGATACATTTACACCGTCTCCTGGCCTACTCGTTATTCCCAGCATTCCAGAACAGCCGCCCTGATCCTCCATGATCCCTCCCTCCACCTCACCATGTCAGAAGAACCCCCCTCTGCACTCCTAGGTCCCCACGATGGCCGGGTCGTGGGCGGCGTGCGGCAGCGCAGTGTCCTGGCAGTGGTACAGGAAGCAGTTGCCCCAGCAGCTGTAGCAGATGAGGAAGAGCGCGGCGAGGAAGACGAGGGCGCAGATGGTGCAGGGCTTCCTCTCCAGCAGGAAGCTGAGCAGGTAGAAGCCCATGAACATGGAGTGGTTAAACCACAGCGCCGGGTTCAGCGGCTTGGGGATGAGCAGCACGGGGAGCAGCCACTGGAGGCAGTACATGGCGCCTGTGAGACGGGTCTCTCTATGTGAGGGCAGGTCAGAACCCGACCTTAGAGGAGGAGAGGTCAGAGGTCACGGTTGTCAGGTCATCCCAGGACACTACAGAGGACAGAAGTGTACAGGTTTGAGCATTTTGCATCCAGAAAGTCTATGAAACTAACAAGTGAATCCGACTTTAACGCCACTGATGGTCGTGACGACGTCCATCAGAACCCAGAGACGTGGTTACATTCTATTTCCTGTCACGTGTGACAGTACACCGAGGAGTCGAGAATCGAACCACCAACCCCTGACGAGAGGAAGACCGGCCTTAAATCCGACCTGAGACCAGATCTCTGCAACCGGAGAACCGGCTCCAGCTGGATGAGGACAAAGCAGAGCCGCTGCTAGCTGCCACTCTCCGGCCAACGTTCGATCGGTAAACATTCATGGAGGTCTGCTGGTAGCGGCTAGTTATCATCACAGTGAGGCTAAACACGGTATTCACGTGAACGCCAAGTTAGTGGACGGGAAAAGACCCACTAAACTGAACAGAAGAATATGTCGTCATGTTTGTGATGATTTAGAATCAGACGTCACATCAACTACCGTTAGAGCACGTGGGGCTCGACAATTCGGTGCGACACGCCGGGTTTAAACATTTAAACACAGAACCGTGTCGCTTTAGTAGCAGTGAACCTTTAGCTCTCTGCTGGGCTAGATGCTAAGCTATGAAGCTAAAGTAGCTCCACCGTGAAGCTAACACGTTCCATGACGTGTGGTTGGTTATTAACAGACGTTCACTGGAGAATAAAGAACTGCACGTATAGGCGGTTAGCTGGCGAGCTAGCTAGCTTACGTCTTACACACGAAAGATTTAGCGAGACTATTGCAGTGTTGCCTCTGACGTAACACCGCTAAGTGTCAATCAACGCGTCTATAGTTGTGTTAACCGGCGTCTCCAGAATAAAGTCAACAAACCTGACATGTTTTGGGGCTCGTTCTCACCAGAGAGCGACCGTCAGCACCAACTCCGGCTCGGCTACTGACTGCGTACGTAGCATGCTAGCTGCTCACACTAGCTAACGAGCACTAGCGGTGCCTCGAAGGACCCCTGGTGAAAAGCTGAGGCTGACGATGTGCTGCCTGAATAAAATGCACTCCGCCTGACATAGTTTATTTAGTAATGCGCCGCAATGGAATGAGTATTCAGAGCCTTTGATCGACGTGTTTAGGTTAAGACGTGTTCATGGAAAATGTTACCAACGTAAAATCAAAATCAATAGTTGCCTATTTTGTGCAGAAGGTCCGTGGTATCAAGAGGCTCATGGACCAGAAAAAAATAGATCACCTTCATTTTATTTTATTTTGTATAGCCCAAAATCGCAAATTACAAATCTGCTTCAGAGGGCTTTAGTCTGTCCTGAAACGGGAGAAAAGGGAAGAAACCTCCAGAGAGACGCAGCAGGAGTCAGGACGGACAGACTGCGATGATGTCATGTTTACACGATGATTTATATTTATTTAAATGTGTTTATATTTCCCTCTGGCCGGGGTTTAAGTAATGTATTGTATTCTAATACATCAGAGGTCAAGGCATGATTCATAAATACGACATGAAGTAATAAAGATACAGAAAAGCACCATCAACACATTATTATCACTAGCAGTATCCTTTGATCTTTGATATTCTGATGAAGTAAAAGTACAAAAACAGAGAGAAAAAGTATTGAGTATTGATCATGCGAGTCAATTATTACCCTTTGCCATTGACCTCCATTTTTGTGGGGAAAAAAACACATAGCTGATTTTTGCCTTTTTATGGAATTTAGTGACCCAAACCGCATAAAGAACAAAAAAAGTCCAAATTCATTCATTCATTATTTTATGTTTAGATGTTGAAGCAGCAAGAAATGACAAAATCTCATTTCCTTCAAACTTTATTTGTCCCGTTTAACTTCGTACACAGAGAAATAAAGAAACGCAAACATTGTGTAAAATCAGACAAAAGAAGGTTTACCTGCGGTTTCTTTTCGTCGGTGCTAAAACCAAATACTTATCACAAGCTTAGTGTTTATTTATATATATATATATATATATATATATATATATATATATATATATTGGACGGGACATCGGCAGTCTTTTGACCTTACATTGTCCACTCTGTTAATTATGTTGAAATGAAACAACCAAATGTAAAACCTAAATAAACGACGAGTATTGAGTGTTTTCTATGCGAGGGACGACGTGCGAGTCAGGAAGCAGAATCCCAGCCACCACATACATGTACATGATATATGTGTCGTTGTCTGCAGCCGAAAGCTTCATGCTGTCAGGAGCAAGTCAGAAGTCACGCATCAGCCATTATAGTGAGACAGAGACACACGGCCATCTCTCCATCAAATGCAGATGTGCAACAACATCTGGTCCTCGGCAGAGAGCCGGAGACGATCACTCTAAGTCTCCTTGCCTGGTACCTCAGTAATGAATTAATTCAGTGTTATGGAGCACTGACCTCATTCAGTTCACTCAAGTCCCAGATCTCACAATGAACAGTGACTCCATCAAAGCGGATCAAACACCACTGACTGAATCACTTTACATAAAACTTGGACTTCCGGTGACCCATGACTCGATGCTCCGGACCTCTAAATGTTGCTCTAAGAGCGGCAGCCAGTGTTTGAAGAGCATTTAGCTCAATGAATCAACAAAGTGCCAAAGCCGACCGGCGAGGCCTCTGATCGCGAGGAGCTGAGAGGAGTCGGACGAGATGACAGATAAATACTGTGCTACATTCAGCGTATCACTCAAGCAAAAGTACAGCATGAGGAGCGTAACGCGCTCACGTGTCATCGCATCGTTATGTAAATCTCATTGGACGGTAGCTGGTGACGACAGGAATACTTCATCTTTTATCTATTTTAATGCAGGACGTCTGAAGCTCATCTCAGTCTGTAGAGAAACTGAAGAGAAAGTGAAAGTACCACACAGAGTACTTGAGTAAATGGACATTCAGGTGCTTCATCAGGTGACCTCCACATCTCTGACATCACCTCCGCAACGCTCTTCAACACGGATTCAAATAAGGTGAATCCATGGCGACGTCAGTGACTCCTCCCACTCAGTCCGAGCTCCATCCTCCTCATAGGCTCCACTTCTCAACCGTCCGTCAAAGACCTTCACGTCTCCTCTTCCTCCATCAGAGATGCGTGTCCTGCTCCTCTTCCTCGTCCGTTGCTGCTTGATTCACAAACACCTGAAGAAGAAACATGGACTCAAACCACCTTCGTTGAGCTCATTGAAACATCCAAAGAATTAAAGACTCATCCAATCACCTTCCAGCGGCTGCTCTCGGCCCCGCCTCCTATTCCTCCCGCCGCGAGCCCATTGGTGGTCGGCTTCTTCTCGCGCATCTCAGGCTGGTTGTCATTAGTTACGTCCAGCGTGGGATTGTCATGGCAACTGTTTTCCACAAAGTGAAGTTCTTCAGCGCGGAACTGTTTCGGTGAAAAAGACAGAAAAGGTAAGATTCTATTTCAAACTTTAAAAATTTGTTTTATACTTCATTGGAAGTCTTTGAGACTCAACTGCTTTTCAAGTCCCGCCCCTCATGATAATTCATAATTATCAATATTCATACATGTGTTACACGTATCAATCACATCTGCTTACCACATTCAGACCAGAAAGCAAACATCAGAATGTGATTGATTGATTAAAGGACTAAGTAATAATATAATAATACATAGTGGATGTGAGCAGTGGAGCAGCAGAGTTCTGAACATTGCAGTTGGTTTAGGATTTTGTTGAGGAGAGCCGGAGCGGAGGTCAGAGGGCATGGATGAGAGTGTTGGTGGTAACAGAGGAGAGGGGGGTTTGAGCCGTAAAATGTTCCTGAGGTGGAAGAAGGCAGTCCTGGTGATGTGGTTGGCACGAGGTAGAAAGAAAGGGTGGTGTCGAGGATGATACCGAGGTTGCGGAGCTGGGTGGAGGGGGTGATGATGGAGGCATCAATGTTGAGAGAGAAGGGCTGAGCAGATGAGGGACATGGGGCTGCGGAGATGGTCCTGGAGGAGAAGTAGAGTTGGGTGTCGTCGGCGTATGATGACGGATGAAGGATGTAAAGGATGAAGAGGAGGGGACACCGTGGGTGGAGGATTTACAGTTGTTTTGATGTGGGTCTGAGAGACATGAGGTGAACCAGGACAGGCCAGTGACAGCTATGCCACTGGAGACGTGAGAGGAGGATGGAGTGGTTGATAGTGTGGAAGGCGGCGCTGAGGTCAAGGAGGATGAGGAAGCCTGAGTCGGGTTCGTAGAGACTATGGAGATTGAGGTGGGACTTGAATTGTGCTGCCACAGCTTTGTCAAGAAGTACTGGAGTAGAAGTACCAGTAGAAGGACTATGAGTGGACCCACCGTGGTCTTGGTCCCAGGCAGATGTCTCTGCCAGCAGATATAGAGGAATCCAGACGTGATGATGATCATGCACACGGAGCCGATGATCACAAGAACCACAAACAGTTTCCCGTAGTCGCTGCGAGTCGGACTACGACCAGTGCGACAGATACTGGGAGAACTGAAGGTCTGAATGCCCACCTGAGGACAGACAGAGGACACAATGTGAGGGGATCAGGACCAAGAACCAACTGACCTCTCTGCTGTCATGTGATCTAAAGGAGATACCTGATTCAGCATCCTGCGGATCTCTCCCAGCATGCTCAGCACCTCCTTGGTGGCCATGACTCCTGTAACACACCACACAGGGTCAAATGTCAGACCGTGTGTGTGTGTGTGTGTGTGCGTGTGTGTGCGTGTGTGTGTGCGTCTGTACCGTGCTCAGACACCACGTTCATCATCAGCTGTTGCAGTTGGTGTGTTGGCTTGTTGAGGTGAACTTGCCACGATCCTTCGGGGCTGTTCATCCTCTGAGCAAACGCTCCCTCGATGACCTTCAACAGCCGGACGCCACAGGCCACACGGAACTCTTCCTGTAGCACGCACACACAAGCTAGAGATCAGCTGCAGTCCAAGAGGATCCAGCTGCGTTGCCGTAGGAACCATGAGCGCTGAGGGTTTGCGTTGTTGCCATGGAAACAGACACCATGGCAAATGTTCTTCAGTTGATCTTTTCAATGATAACAAGAAGCGCAGCGAGGGAAGAAGTATTCAGATCCTTTAGTAAAAGTGAAACTGGGACCTCGTACTTCAGTAACGTACGTGTGGAAGTACTGAGTAGTACGTACACAGCTGAGGTTCTCCGTGGTGTTCAGGAGGACGGATCCTTGCTGTGACAGTTTGCTCCAGTCGACACACGTCACCTGAAGGTCACAAACCCTTAATATGAAGATTCATTCATAAATGCGTTGTCACGGAGACCTCCTCCCCGCCTACCTGCCGCTCCTCAAGCTCATCAAAGCCAGTGACCTCTGAGGCCCTGCTGCCCCGGACCTCTGATTCTGGGGACGATGTGGTCGTCTCCAGCCAATCACGGGAGGGTTCGGTGAAGCTGGGGGAGGGGCCAGCGGTGAGCGGGGAGACTTCCTGCTCCTCCTCTTCCTCCACCCTGGGCTGCAGGAACCCCCTAGTGGGAGCCACCATCACCTCCGCCTCTGTGGGGTTCTGGGTAACTGCGTCCCTGTGTGGCAGAGCGGCCTCTTGGTCCTCCTCCTCGTCCCTCTCTGTCTCTTCGTCCTGGACATCTGCAGAGGCAGAACAAAGGTCAAACAGGAAGCTGCTCTTCATCATCCTCCTCTTCCACGCTGAAAAGGGAGGCACCTTCAGTGTAACCCTCCAGGAGCCCGAAGTCTGTCCCTGTGTCCGTCTCGGGGGGGGGCGTTCCTCCAGTAGCTGCAGGGGCCGAGGGGTGGAGATCTCCGTCACCACTGGAGTGAGCGTCTTCCTCCCACAGGTCTCTCTCCGCCTGTAGGGGGACATTTAGAGACTGAGAATAAGAATGATTACAATTGTTAAATAATTACAGTAGAATAAATAATTAGAGTAAGAAATGTGAATTAGAATCATTAGAATAATACACAATTACAATTAAAATAGAATAAAAATGACTGATCGCATCTAAAACTTCACCTGTTTAAATGAGATTTTAATAAGACTATTATTTCCTCTTCGGCTGTGATTCTATATGTAGAATAGCATGTACTATACATATATACTGTATATATATATGTATATATTTATTCAATTATAATATGTTGCTTGTTTTGGTTGATTTATTGTTGAAATGTCTCGCAGTAAGACCAGCGAAGGACGAGGCAACACAGTGACCCAGTTATTCTCTTGTCAAAGGGGTTGCAGTGCCAAGCGTATCATATATATATACATATACATATATATATATATATATATATATATATGTATATGTGTACAGATGTTCTTACCTTCAGGACCAGGGCTCCACGCTGCTCCTGTAGCCCAGGGTCACGGCCCTCGGCTGGGGGGCCGGTGTGGTTGGAGCGTCTGGAGCCTGTGAGACGCAGAGACGTTAAGTTGTAGGTCAAGTTAGCTTTCAGCCATGGTTCTCAAGCTGTGGTGCGTGACACTCTGGTGGGGCGCGAGGGACTCGGGTAAATGTCGTTTTTTTATTTTTATTTTGAATTATTATTTTATTTATAATCCTTTATTAATCCCACATGGGGAAATTCTTCTCATTTCATTTGACCCGTTCTTGGTAATAAGGAGCAGACACGGAGAGAACCTGTAGAACATCACAGCCGTTTAGTTACGTCCTCCTACTTCTTCTCTTTAACTCAAAGAGATCGGACTAGTTTTAGATTTGTTCAAGTTAAACGTACAGTGCTGTTTTGTGTTTCTTCCTCCAAAGGCCCGACAGAGAACGTTTGAGAACCACTGGCTTTAAGGAACCTCGGTCCCGTCGCCATGGCAACGTTTACGGCAGGTTTGAGTGAGTTACCAGCCGGTAAACGATGGAGGCATTTCAAAGAGGCTTTAGAGGAGCAAACCTTAGTTTCCATGTGATGTCATCATTTCTACTTACCAATCAGAGCCTCCTGATCTGGGCTCGTGTGAGTGTCATCGTCTTCTCCTGTCCTCTCCTTGTCCTCGCCCACGTCGATCTCCCACTCCTCTCCTCCTCTTCTCTCTCTGTCCTCTCCTTCGTCCTCTCCTCGGTCTCTGTCCTCCATGTCTGTTCCATAGTAGCCTGAGGCCTCCAGGGAGGCGTCCCCGGCTCCCGGTCCAGCGAGGGGCTCTTTCTCCGGGTCTGAGGAGTCAGGAGGTCCCCTGTAGCTTGGTTCTTTCTGAGGAACCACCAGGTGAATCATACGCTGAAAACAAGAACACATTTCTTCTTTGACAAACGTTCCATCCTGTACGGCCCTCACACGTGACCGTGAACTCACCTCCATCTCGTCCTCCACCCCGAGGTTTTCCTCCATAGCGGGTTGGGACAGCAGCTGGAGGTCAGCGGTGTCCATCTCCTGGGAGCGGGACGCTTTGTGGGTCTCCGGTCGGCCCGTGTACTGGCCCTGATGAGGCTGGGTTTGGACTAACTCCTGCACCGAGTTGCGTTTGGTCCGGAGTACTTTTTGGATGGAGCGAGGCTGGGTGGGACCTTCTTCCTGGAGGAGGTAGACCAGCGGGGGGCCGAGGGGTTTGACCTGCCGGGGCAAACCCAGCGAGAAGGCATTGCTGCTGGAGAGCAGAGCTAGAGGAGGAGAGATGAGAGGTTTTATTCCTCTACTGAGAGCTCATTTGGTTCACTTATTCTGATCAAATACATTTGACAGGTCTTGTTGACCTTGATGTTGCAGATTTCTAAATGACAAAATGTCAAATTGAATGATGGTCATGAACATTAAAGGTTATGAGCTTTATATACATAATAAGTGGGTGATTCCATCACATGTCATTTAGCTTTTATCTTACAATAAAGACACAAACTCAGAAGAACGAGTAACAACTTGTTGTAGATAAGAACCATTATAAGTCCAATGTAAGTGCTGCAGGTAGTTAGTGTGTTAGTGGAGGTAGAGTCTGAAGAGGTGTGTCTTTAGTCTGAAGATGTGAAGGCTCTCTGTGGTCCTGATGTCTTCAGAGACCTCCTTCCACCATTTAGGAGCAGGACAGCAAAGAGTGGAGATCTAGTGGAGTGTTTTGCTCTCAGTGAGGAGGAACAAGCAGTTCATCAGAGTCAGTTGATGGAGTCGTTAGTTATAATTAGAAAGACAGTGTGGTGGACGGTGGAAGAGAGAGAAAAGCTCCATCACCCCTTCCAGTGGTCCTGGGTGTGTGGCCGAAGGAGAAGGTGGAGCAGAGAGCGGCTGGGTGGAGGTGTTCTCAGGTGTGATCCAGGACGTTGTTTACTACCATGTTTACTGTAATGTATGAACCATTAACAGATGCAACTAACACGATAATACTGATACAATAAATACACCTCAGCTTTAGGTCATTTATTAGCTCACACTTCTAATCAAACATTCATCCCTCACCCGTCAGGTCTCCCATGATGCACTCTGTTTGGGACTACAGATGCCGGTCTCATCTCATGAGATTAAGAAGTTGGACTTTTCTTCAAAGATCAAACTTACAAAGTAAGCAACATCATTCTGATCTGTCCTCCGGGGACACACATGTCCCAACAAACTGACGATCCGAGAGGTTATAACGCTTTAACGGACACGAGAAAACATTTCTGAACACGTGAAGCCAGTTGAGAGGATCCACTCGACCATGAAGACATAATCGGTCTATAGTCTCAAACCTTTAAAGAGTTTTATGTCCAGTTTAAATTGCTCTTCTGCACACATATTTCTGCATATTTGATGTTTGATTGAATTAATGAGTTTTACTGACTTTGTGAGCAAAAGCAAAGATCAATGGAAGACACAGTTTCTTTATGTTCCACGCACCTTCATATTTTAGTTTGTGGTCATAATATAAAATAATCGAGTCTCAAACAAGAATATTCCTCCTTCTGGCTTCTTTCCTAAAGACCCCCCAGATCAGCTTATATTGTCTGGGCCCCTCCCCCAAATCCCCCAAATCCCCCCTGAGTTCCCCCTCCTCTTCCTCACCCTGTCATCTCTTCAGAAGTTGTTTGTTTTTAACGGTTTATCAATGGAATATATATATATATATATATATATATATATATATATATATATATATATATATATATATGAAAATATAATTTAATATTCTTTAAATGTCCATTATTAGTCAATGACTGTTAAAGTGATCATTCTAATTTATTGTTGAAGATGATCATCTATGTGTGTGTGCGCGGTTTTAAGAGCACAGCCTTTATTCTGTATTTTTGATCAAATTATAATTGTTTTTGTTATTTAGTTATTTATTACGTGATGATGGTGTTTTCTCCGCTTCCTGCCTGGATGAAATGAGACACTCACCGGTCAGCGTGGTGATGAAGAAGCAGCAGCAGCAGCGCGGGCCCGGCATGTCTGCTGCAGTGCTTCCTCCTCCTCCTCCTCTTCCTCCTCCTCTTCCTCGGCTCGCAGTGGTCGGATCTCTCCGGATGTCGGAGGAGACCGATGGAAGACAGACCTCAGGCCGCAGTGACTGTCCTGTCTGCGGCGTGCGGACTCACTGCGGTGTCCGGAGACAGGCAGACGGACTGAGGGACAGACAGGCAGAGAGACAGGCGGACTGAGGGACAGATCGGATCCGCGTCCTCCTGCAGCCTGTAGTTCCGTGTCTCTCCGCCGGGAGTCGCTGTTTCTGCTGCGGCGGACAGATGCGTTCAAGTGCTGCTCGCAAAGTTCCAACAGCAGTTTATAAAGTCATTGAAATGAGCTCCACTTTCACTTTAAACAAAGGACTTGAAATGCAACAGCTAATGTAATTTAAAAGAACAAATGTCGAGTAAAAGTTTAATTTGTTGGAAATAGAAGTTTTAATTTAGGTCAACTTATAAGAAGCTGCATGTTAATGTCCATAAACTCAACACAATGATCAGTTTAAACCTTGAACTTACATCAGCAATCAATACACGACATGTTTAACAAACAACTTTAATATGGAAACATCTGACGGCTGTTTAAATGAGCAACAGAAACAATGAATCCACAAACAGCAACATGTACATTACTTACAATAAGAAGCAGATATCAGAGCATCTTTTATTTTCACATTTACGACCTTTCATCGAGGTTCTTTTACTAAATGTCTGCTTTTATTTTGGAAGCAACATGACCTCATGGTCACGTGACTAGTGTCCACCTCTCTGAGTTAACTCTGGGTCATAAGATGACTCGTCTGCTTCCTCCAGTATTATTCTGGAGCTACTGGTAGCCCCGCCCCCTCCTCCTGATGATTGGACGCCGCTCAGAACTGCTGCAGGATCAGTTTCTTCTTCCCGTCGTGGCTGAACTTGTTGGAGCGGAAGACGTCGCTGTCATAGAACGACGTCAGGTTGTGGATGTTGATCTGTCGGGCCTGGGGGGCACACGCGTATTTAGAACACACACACGCACGACTTGTCTGCTCTGAACGGTCCCCGAAGGCACCATTTGACCCCTCCCTGCTCACCTTGTCCTGCAGGTCCTTCTCCACCACCTCGATGGTGTCGTTCTGGACTCCGTACCGGTTCCTCTGGTAGGAAACCTGCTCGGCCACCAGCTGTTTGAGGATGAAGAGCAGCAGCTCGTTGTTGTCCCGCCGGAAGGCCAGGTACCGGGAGAAGGTCTGGAGGGAAACACGGGGGTCAGTGAACGCCTCGTCTCCCAGGGGACTCCTCGGCGAGGGGGACCACCCACCTTCCTCATGCTCCTCATCACGCTGAACTTCTGCGTGTCGATGAAGCTCTCCAGCATCACCCGGATGGCCATGTTGACGTCGTCCTCCAGCACGTAGTCCCTCAGGTGCATCTTGGCGTGCGCCTCGGCCATGCGGATCATGGACTCGATGTGACGCACCGTGATGGGGATGCTGCCCGTGGCCTGCCGGGAACCCAGGATGCGTTAATGCAGCTGCCCACACCTGGGCCTCCAGATGTGTCTCTGGGTCACGCGACTCACCATGGACTCTTTACGCAGGTCGCTGTAGATGCGAGCCACCTTGTCCTGATCCATCTGGTTCAGCTTGGGATGAATCTGCAGACGAGAGGAAACGGATCCACATTAAATATAAATAAATAAATAAAACCCTCACGCGAGCACGTTCGCCCAAAGCAAAGCCAGCGCAGACGTGACTGGCGAGAGACATGTGCTGCAGGACACGCAAAAAAGCACCAAAGCGCATTAATCGCCTTTTCGCCAGAGTTGTTATATTTATTATATAAATTACAAACAACGGAGACAAGCCACGCCCCCTTTCCAGCGCTAATGGAGCAAATGAAGACGACAACTCGCTTTTGGTGTGAAGACAGCATGTTGGTTAGACTGCTAGTGGTCCTAGTTAGTACCAAGTCAACCAGTACTAGTTAGTCCTCCTACCCTCTCTTTGGCGTAGATGATGTACTTCCTCAGCAGCTCCTGTGGAATTGGCGGCACATCAGACGTGTTGTGCAGAAGGACTTCCTCCAAGGCCACGCCCGCTTCCTTGTTGCTAGGGTGATGCTTGATGTGTGAGCCAACCACAAAGCGCGCCAACATCTCGTCCTGCAGAACCAACCAATCAGCAAAGAGGAAGAACCGCTTCAACAGAGCCTTTTCAGTGTGTGTGTGCGTGCGTGCGTGCGTGTACCTGCACAGGGTCCACGGTGTCTCTGACCACACACAGGACATCAAACCGGGACACGATGGGCTCCGTCAGGTCCACATTGTCAGAGAAGGTCAGGGAGGGGTCGTACCGGCCGCCTGCCAGGAAACAAGCAGGACGCCGTGAGGTCACGTGAACCAAACCCACCCGTTAGATACCGTCCACCGCGGCCAGTAACGGTCGGACCCCGGCGTACCGATCGGGTTGGAGGCGGCGATGACGGTGCACCGTGCCTGCAGCGAGGTGACGATGCCGGCCTTGGAGATGGAGATGCTCTGCTGCTCCATGGCCTCGTGGATGCTCGTCCGGTCCGCGTCGTTCATCTAGAGGACGAGGCGGCGTTCGGGTCAGAGGTTTGTTCTCGGAGCGGCGGCTGGCGTTTCAGGGGGAAGCTTCCTCTCACCTTGTCGAACTCGTCGATCAGGCAGACGCCGCGGTCGGCCAGCACCAGCGCCCCGGCTTCCAGCGTCCACTCGCGGCTGACCGGGTGCCGCTGGACGTACGCTGTGAGGCCCACGGCGGAGGCCCCCTGTCCCGTGGTGAAGACGGCTCGGCTCGCCACCTTCTCCACGTACCTGACGACACAACCGGTTCCATCAGAAACTCTTAAATGAGGAGGAAGAGCTTCAAATTCAACGGAGGTGATGTAGAGCGGGTCTGCTGAGGTCCACAGAGCTCCTCCCACATCTCGGGCAAGGACACTTACTTGAGGAACTGGGACTTGGCGGTTCCTGGATCTCCACACAGCAGAACATTGATGTCTCCTCTCACCTTATGCTTTCCTCCTGAAGGAGACAGGTCGGTGAGCGACAGGAGGAGTCAGATAGAACCAGCCCGTTTCCACGGCAACGGTACCAACCTGGGTTCTTAGGTTCTCCTCCGAACAGGGCCAGAGCCAGACCTCTCTTGATGTCCTCGTGGCCGTAGATGGACGGCGCCATGCTGGCGAAGATCTGCAGAGGAACGAATGTCATTATCGATTTGTTGCGCCGCGCGATTCTTAAGTCACTCAATGAGATAAAATAAAAAGAGCCGAGCCGACGTAGAGGAAGGAGCAGCTGTTGTGAGTCACATGACGCAGGCAGGAGACGTCTGGTCGACTTAAGTCGTCCAACGCGTGCGAGCGTTTCACACTAGAAACATTTTAATGGCAAAATCAACACGGCGCTGAAGCGCCACGTTGTCCCGCTTTGACGTGAGGAACGTACCTCCAGCAGGCTACAAGCTAGCGTTAGCTCGACCGATTAATCGTTTATCAAAATAATAGTTAGTCGCAGCCCTAAAAGTAATGAGTAATCACTTTAGGAAACGTGTATTTCAGACACTGTTGTTTAGTTGTTAATGTTATTTTAAACACAAAACTCGCCTCATGTGATCACGGCAGCAAGCTTAACATAGCAGCTAGCTTAGCATAGCTGTGTTTAGAGTGGTTTGTTTGTCACTCACCCCCCTTGTGAGTAATTGCGCTCTCTTCCTGTATGTCGCGTCTCTGTTTCAATGTAACAAGCTCTCTAACAGATTGCAGCCGTTTGTGTCCGCCGACAACTTCCGATTTAAACCAGAAGTAAACAAACTACGTTAACTACGTTATGATATTTTGTTGCATTAATCGCATAGATTAATGACTTTGGATTTGGTCTTCTGTCAGGATCAATAAAACAGTGGGTTCTGATTTGTGATTTAGGCCCCGCCCTCCTCACCCGCTCCCCGATGCGCTCGTCCTTGGAGAGCGCCACGATGGCCTTCACGTCCTCGTCCGTCAGCTCTGCCACGGCCACACCCTGATCCCTGCGGGTCACGTGATTGGCCAAGATGACGGTGGCGAACACGGGGAAGCCGTTGGCCATGTTCAGGGACCCGTCGTAGTTGTTGTGGTAGATCCCCGTCAACTCCTGGGGGAGGGACAAACACCATCAGCTCCACCTGCAGGAGGTTCAGCCTCTCCTTGTGACATCACACCTCGAGACTCACAATCTCATCCCCCGGCTTGCATTGGTCCACCAGGTCGGCCAATAGGATGGCGTCTTTGGAGCGGGGGAGGCGGCCTGCAGCCACTTTGCCAGGGCTCTCCTGCACGGTGATCCTCTGGTAGTTCTGGTACACAGTCTGCACAGGCGGGGGGGGGGGCAGTTAGATCCTCCCGACTACACCCTCTTCCTCCTCACTATCCACACCCTCCTCCTCCTCCTCCTCCTCCTCCTCACCACCACTCACCTCCTCCATGTTGATCTCAAAGGGGCCCATGGACTGGCACTCGGGGCAGGAGCCCGGCTTCACCTCCTGGTTCTGGTTCTGGAAGAAGGGCCCCAGCACGAAGCTGCACTTGTTGCAGTTGTACTTGACCATGCCGAGTTGTGGGAGCACGCCGGTGCAGCTGCTCACCACGCCGCTGGTCCGGATCAGCTGGTTCAGGTGCAGCTGCCTTCAGGGGGAAAGAAGATGTTACCCACAATCCTCCTCTTCTTCATCAATCGTTTGTTATAAACATGTACTGCTGTAGACGCAGACGTCTCATTCGGCTGGTGTTTGATTGACGGCTGTCAATGAGTTAAGAAAAAATGGCTAATTAATCTCACATTTTGAAATTCATTAATCAATTAATGTTGTTTTTATTGAATGTTTGTTTTTCTTCTAAAGACTAAATCTTAAGTAAAGTAATGAGTAATCACTTTAGAAAGCGTGTATTCTAGACCCTGTTGTTTAATTCTTAATGTTATTTTAAACACAAAACTACACACATTTGATCTCTGAGGCAGAAAAGATGTTTGAAGTACCACATTTAGCAGGACGTTTTCAAACGACGTCCTCTGCAGACCGTGTGCAGCGCAGGGTAACGTCACATGTTGTGATGCAAGTAGCCTTGCAGCTAGCTTAGCATAACAGCTAGCTTAGCATATTTGCTGGGGACACACGGGGATCCCCGCCACATTAATGCACTTATGTTGATGGCCCTAGTTTTATTCAACACATTTACCCAGAAGGCTTTGCAGTGCGAGTGGATCTCGGAGGTCAAACAGTGATGCTAAGCTTGTTATATGTGAAGAGGTTTCCGTGTATTATTACACAGAAAGTACACGGTACCTGAGGGAGCGGATCTCCTCCACCAGCGGCAGGTTGCAGATGCGGACGTGGATGTCGTGGGCGATGCGGTCGTATTTGGGGTACATGGCCAGCACCACCTCTTTGGCTGCTTCATCAAACACCTAGAAGACACAGTCATGAGTCCCAGATCGGTCTCCATGGATACCGCGTCGTTCCATAGCAGCCCAACAACCAGGACTCACCTTCAGCATCTCCGTGGGGGCTTCTGGCAGGAAGTAGGCCAGCACGTGTTCTCTGGCTGCCAAGTCCTCGTAGTTCACCACCAGGCTCTCCTTGTTCTCTGGAGCACAGGACCACATGATCACACCACCACCTAAACCCACACCTCCATCTCTCGCACCTCCTCCTCCACCCGAGGCACACACACCTTTACACATGTCGCTGATCTTCTCTTTGAAGACGTTGTGCCCGTTCTCGTCCACGTGCGTCCGGAGGAAGTTCTTGAAGCGGTTGTAGATCTCCAGCCGAGGAGCCGCCATGGAGACCCACTCCCTCACCGTGTGACCCTGCAGATAGGAGTAGGGGAGGTGAGCACGCCATGAGGGAAGCCACACGACATCAGTGGATAAGTATCAGTACCTTCATGTCCTCCAGGTTCTCGATGCTCTCAATCATCTCCTCGTCCTCTCCCTCCGTTGCTCCCTCGGCTGCCCGCTCGGCCAGACGCCGTCGCCGGGCCGCCGGCCGCTCGTCATCTTCATCCTCGCTGTCTAGACGACAAAGGACGTTTGATTCACTAAAGAGCTCATTAAGAAAACCACATCTGGATCTCGTGTGTCCAGCTGGGATTCAGGTCCACCAGCATATTTATATTATGCTCTTCGTCTATCGAACTGATGGAGAATACAAACCAGAGTTTTATCATTATGATAATCATGAATAGACTTCACTTCCTGTTCCAACAGGAAGCAGCTCCTCACCGTAGAGCAGCCCCCTCCTCAGCCTCCCGCTGACTCCCTGCTCCCTGTCCCTCCTCCTCATGGCCTCCTCGGCGGCGGCTCGGGCTCCGGGCGACATCTCCGACAGCTCCTCGTCGTCCAGGTCCAGACCTTCGGCCTCGTACTGGTCCAGAGCCGGGATGGCTCGGTAGTCCCTGAGAGGAGAGACACACTCAGAACCGCTCTGACGCACAAAGCACCAGAGCCGCCCGGCGCCGCCCTCACCTCTCCATCCCGTCCCCGATCAGCTCCTCCCCGTCCCCGTCCTCCTCCTCCTCGGGGAGGAGTGCGTCCCCCAGAAGCCCCTCGGACTCGTCCTCGAAGGGAGGCAGGTCTCGTCCAGGGCTGGATGTCATGTCTCCTCTGCGGGAGGCTCGGGTCGGGCTGGTGGCCACTTGGAAGGACTCGGAGGAATCCTGAGAGCGCAGAGAGGTCAGTGCACGAGGTACTAGTACACAGAGCGTGACTGCACGAGGTACTAGTACACAGAGCGTGACTGCACGAGGTACTAGTACACAGAGCGTGACTGCACGAGGTACTAGTACACAGAGCGTGACTGCACGAGGTACTAGTACACAGAGCGTGACTGCACGAGGTACTAGTACACAGAGCGTGACTGCACGAGGTACTAGTACACAGAGCGTGACTGCACGAGGTACTAGTACACAGAGCGTGACTGCACGAGGTACTAGTACACAGAGCGTGACTGCACGAGGTACTAGTACACCTGCCTGTGCCCCCCCAGGGTTCTATCTGATGGAGGCTCCACCTGATGGAGGTGGTCCCTGCAGTGGTCCTGCCTACACCTGGCTCACTACTCTCAACCCGAATATTTGAATCATTTGTGTGCAGGAATTGAACGTAATGTCCGTCGTCTACGTCCCGTACACGTGACCTCCACCCGGACTCAGGGATCCTCCTCTGAGGTTCTCTGAGGTCCTCTGAGGTTCTCTGAGGTTCACTGAGGTTTCTTTTCTCCCCATCGAAGGGTTTTTATTGTCAGGGGAGTTTTTTCTGTGTCGATGTGAGAGAGGTTGTCGCGGAGGCAAATTTGTAATTTTAGGTTATACAAAATAAATAAATTGAACACAAGTTGTGTATGTAACTTGTGTCACGTACCTATACACACATTAACATAAATAATGAGGTAAACATGAAGCTCAGCCACATGGTAACTTTAGAAGGAAGAATTAATGGGATCTGAGATTAGAGACAGAAGAAAGAGGCATCTGAGTTTATAACTTTAACTAACGTTACATTTTAATGTGCGATTAAAGAGGAAAATGGTCTTTGTTGTGATGAGAACAAAAGACAACGTCACACTAACCAAACTTTGACTAACGTTACCTCCTTTTAACTCTTTGAACTAATCACGTTTGATTTAAATCTACCGCTTTACGTTTAAATCTATACTTCCACCTCGTTAGTCTGTTTTTAGACGTTTCCACTCACCGCCATTGTTGCTCTTCAGTCTTTTTCTGCCTCAACTGAACAAACTTCTTCCTGTCGGAGGATCTTTTCGCGCGGAACAACCACGTGACACTCATAGCCCGCGAAAATTAATGAATATTTAAATAAACTCCGACGTTCCGTTTCTTTATTGGTCGGTCGGATTTAAAGAGGCGGGGCTTAAAGGACCGAGCGCTTGGTTTGTTGTGAACCGCTGGAGAGGTTTGTGTGGTCCGTGTGAAGCTGGGCGGGGATGAGGGACGGGTCAGCAAAACCAGCGCACCCGTCTCTGAGCGTCGCAGCACGGGTGGAGTTTATGACGTAACATTTCTTCCCGGGAAAATTCGTGGCGATTATGAATCCGTTAGGACACATCTGAGAAGCAAATGTACTGATCCAAATTTGAGATGGAACAGAGAGGTTGTGTGTATGCAAATGTGTAGAAAATGGTAAGTAAGTAATCAATACATATAATTCTAATTCAAATGCAACACAATAATAAAGAACACAACATACACTAATCTTTGCTCCCATGAGGATTCATCCCACGGGAAACATGAATAAGTAATTAAACAGTCAGAGACCAACATTCCTTTGGGTTTATCTTTTGAGAGCACGACTACATGTAAAAAACACTTATGGTTTAAGATTATGGCATTTGGGAAGAAGTCAGAAGGATTCATCCTCTGCACAAATTCATGGCTGTCAGTCCAAAAGTGTTTGTCTCGTTAATGTGGAAGCTTTAGTTCACGGCTGAAAGCTGCATGAATATAAAATATAATATATATATAGAGCAATTCTGCTGATTATGAGGGGGTCGTCGTGGCGCAGGGGGGTAGAGCGGGTGCGCTGGAAACCGCAAGGTTGGTGGTTCGAGTCCTGGCTGCCCCATGTCTCAAGTCGAAGTGTCCCTGAGGAAGACACCTGACCCCTAATTGCTCCCCAGGCAAAAATGTAAAAAAAGTGTAATGTAAGTCGCTTTGGATAAAAGCGTCTGCTAAATGACCTGTAATGTAATAATATCACAGTTCAAACCATTTTAATATCTGTAACAAAAAACATCACATTCATATGTTCATCAAATACCACAGAAGAGCTTGTCAACACAAATACAAAGCATCAGAAAAGAGCGAATAAATTAACACCCACATGGTTAATGTTTGTAATTTTACATGAACACCAAATAAATAATTAGCCCGCAATGTAGAAATCATTTCAAGGGATCATTTTTTTGTAAGGCAGAATTATTTTCACAATTATGAAACAAATGTCTGTGGCCATCAGAGGACACATATTAAAATGTCCCAACACGTCTCATCAGGGTTTATTTAGAAAAGTGTAAATTAATTCCAATCAGACAATTATCTGTAATAGTTTATCACATTATTGTTTCCAGTAATCTTAAGCAGCATTGTCAAAGAGTCAGTGTGGAGTCAACATACTCCCACAATGCAATGCAGAAAGAAACAATCTAAACTGCAGGGGAGAACAAAAGAAAGACGTTTGTATAAAGTACTCAGATGAGTATTATGTACATGAGCAGTCCTCGCCCCCGTGAGGCCTTTGAATGCGTTAGTGGTCAACAGGAACCAAAGCAGAAGATGACTCGTGTAAGTCTTGTGACTTCAGAGCGTCCCCCGTGCAGCCCACAGGCTCGAGGTGCAAGTGACGCTTCAAAATAAGAGCGCTTCAGAAAAGGAACACAAAGCACAGTTGTCGTGGGATTTGTTGGGGGAAAATGTGTTGATCTGCACATTGCGGTTACGTCTCTGCACGATAGTGTGTTCATGTAGCGTGTTGGGACTTCTTTGCAGTTGACGTCGTACCAGACAGACGCTGTGAAGGCCCCTGATCCTCCTCAGTTTGGGTTTGTTCCCTTTGAGGTCCACGCAAGACCTCCAGCTGTGGCTCCAGCTGCCGGGGGACTTTTTATTTCAGCACCAGCGTGGCTTCGGAGCCGTCTTTCCTCTTCAGGTAGAGGCCGTAGCTGAGATGGTGTTCTCTCCTCAGGAAGGCGTAGAAATAATCCGACACCAGCAGAATCTGAGGAGAACAACATAAAGAAGTAGATTCAAGTATGAGGAGGAGAACAAAAGATCATCATCAGGCAAAGAGGAAGGAAGGCGTCGATCAGAAGGTTGACCTTTAGGCTGGATTTGAATTGTCAAAAAATGATTCCTTAACCTCTGTGGAAAACATCCCGGGGTCAAGGAGAGATGGTTAGGAGAGTTGATGAGGAGTTAGGAAACAGGTCCCAGTCTATAGCTGAAGTAATGAACTGGTTCCACCTTGTCGTACACAGCTGAAGACGTATTTATGGACTTCCTCTTGTATGAGACGAGGCCCGTGTCCCGGGTGTCCTACCTGCGCCACGTTGAACAGCAGCGTGATGGCGTAGTAGAAGTTGGAGTTGGCGCTACCGGCGTAGATCCAGAGATGCCAGAGGACCGGGAACAGAGCAGAGCAGGCGAGCAGGACGCAGGATACCAAGAAGATGTTCCTCAAGACTGAAACCAGGACACCTCACATCAGGCACACAGCACATATACAGATAAAACACATAAAGTACTAAAGGAAGAACCCTTGTTACGCCCAATAACACACTCACATCTGTGCAGGTGACTCCACACGGGGAGGAAGGCCAGGTAGAGAGAGATGTCTCCCACAGTGGGGTAAGACTTAAAGATGGAGATCACAGCCAATTGCATGAAGATCAGGAACACCGGATGCTCTCTGAAACACAGACAGGGATCAAAGGGACGGACAGATGAGGAAAAAGGACAGAAGACAAACGTAGGACGACCTACTTGAGCCTGAAGGACTCTGGGATGGAGGGACAGAGGGAGGACTTACTTGAGCTTGATGGACAGAGGGAGGGTGTAGAAGAAGACGTTGATCTGGAAGACACACAGGAAGAAGAGGCGGAAATGTTCGAACATCTCGGCGAAGAAATACCAGAAGAGGCCGATGTTGGGGGTCAGGTCCGGCACCGAGAGACTGGTGGGAGGGGAGAGACAAGCGGTAACCATGACTACAGCAGGACGTGACAGTAGAGTAAGCGGCGCACTACACTGCACGTTGTGAGATGAGGATTCTCACTGTTAGTACGGGGGAGGACTCACATGAAGCCGTAGACCGAGGGAAGGTAGTCCCAGGAGCCCAGCAGGAAGAAGGACAGGCCCACCAGGACCAGCAGGCTGCCCAGGTACATGAAGGCGTACTGAGCCACGAACCACCAGAAGCTGAACCGCCGGACGTTCACCGGGATGTACTGACGCTGGGGGGAGGGGGGGGGGGGTCAGCGAGCGGCTAACGTGGTCAGCAGACTCTTTAAACGTGGCAGGACTCACCTGCATCAGGTAGAGCAGTGCGGCGGCGCTCAGGGTCAGGGGGTAGATGGACTGGTAGGTGGCCAGAGACAGAAAGATGGCGCTCAGCAGCATGTTGCCTGAGACACAGGAAGACGCCATGAGAACTACTATAAAGCAACAATGTCCCTCTTTGATGGGAGGCGCCCGTCGGCCATGTTGTCCCAGTGACAGTAAACGACGCCTGAATCTCACGGTGGTACAACGTTTCCAACCATTCCGTCCGTCGTACCTTTGACGGTGGACAGGATGAAGAGGGCAATGACGGCGTTGTTCAGGCCGCAGGTGGACTTGGCGACGCAGGAGAGGACGGTGAACGGGTTCAAAAGGTAGCTGAGAAAGAAGAGGCGAAGCCACAGCATCACACAGGAAGGATACTGACGTTAGATAGAGATGGAAAAAGTCAGTCCCATGATACGGATGTTTGTCCTTCAGAGCTTCTTTCAGATGGATTCTGCTCTGGTAATGTGTGGTATGACATCACCGTGGGTTACTCACCACATGGCCACCTTCAGGGGGATGTAGTACATTTCTCCGGGGCTCCTGATGAGCTCCAGACAGTCCAGCGGGTAGCGGTCAGCCTCCAGCGCGTACTTCTGCTTCCTGAACTGCAGCCGCCACAGTTACCACGGCAACACAACAACGCGCGACAGAACAGCAAACAGGGAGCGTTTCTAACCGTTGACTCCACAAGGAGACGGTAAAAATCATCCTTTAATATCTGATGACATCAGGACCGCAGAGACCAAACTGTAGCACTTAAACTGGACTTATAATGGTTCTTATCTATAGCAGGTTGTAAATTGGCTTATTCGATGAAAATGCACTTTCTTGTTTCTTGTTCTTCTGAGTTTGTTTCCTTATGATTAAATGCACTTATTGTGACATGTGATGTAATGTAAATGTATTTTCTTACCACTTGTTTGTTGTAGTCCTTCACGGCCATGTAGAGGGCCACCGCGGTGATCACGTCCGCCAGCTGGAGGGACGCGGCATCAGACACATTATTATATTATTTATTTACTTGACATATGTGGAATAGGAGCGCTGGTCACCATGAATGTGATCTCCGCGTAGTCCACCAGGAAGTGGAAGAGGTAGATGATGAGAGGAGTCTGAGGAGGAAGCACATTCACCTGAAGCATCAACACACACAAAGACATATCGTGTTCTTCAATAAACGCTGTGCGTGTCTCACCTCGTGGAAAACATCTCCAGAATACGGTGAGACTCCCAAATCCAGCAGAGCCAAACCTTCCACGACTGGACACAAACAAACAAACAAACAAACAGAAACTCTCTCGTTAAGCGCCAAAGACTGTATTATTCTTTAAACGTTAGTGGGGTTCTAAATGTAACCGGCTGACACTTTATTTGCAGCTAAACCGGTGACCGACTAAACACGGCGACAGCAGCAGGGCGACCGGACCGGTGTCCCAGCGATGAGTCCCCCCGGTTACCTCTCTTCCAGGCGGTCAGCGGAGACACCACCTCCACTCGCTCCGAGACCAGGTCCGCCACACCGGACCGGTACAGGACGGCGCGGATCGTAACGGCTACAATCAGCAGCAGTGTCATAGGAGCCGCCATGTTGACGAGGAAGTGCTCTACGCCCTGCGCGCTGCATGGTGGGAAATGAGGTTCTTCCTAGTTGTGAAAAAAGCCGGGCGGGACTCCAAACGCAAATGTACAGAAAAATCACTGTTGAGAAATTGGTGGACAAATTGGTGTTTTCAACTATTACTTTTATTATTATTATTATTTTGTTAAGCTATAAATAATTATAATTCATATTTTGAGTTGTTTTATTACTGGATATTACTGGTCTTTGGGAAGTATCTTGGATTAGTGTAACTATCATGTAAATCATACATTCATAACATTACTTATTAATATCTAACTCGGTATTCGATCAACCTTTATTTCATACTGAAGGTCGAATGATAAACTACATTTTCAATAGTCTCACGTTTTTTACAAAGCGGAACTAATAACCCTCACATGTTTTTGCCGGAACTATTTATGCGCTGGATCTAAACAATCTAAACATTTGCACATAAATAGATAAATAGGTATATTTGCAAGCATGTAAAGGATATACTTTTATCCTTTTACCATTACCAGCTTCAAAACAAACCTTCCCTAAATATTTTCTGAGGTAAAGAAAAACTTTCATGCTCGTTAGTATCATTATTGCAGCTGTTATTATTGTATAATTACTCTTCTATGACGTTGAATAAACAGCTGTACAGTACAAGTACATAAAACTGCAATAAAAAACGAAACTGACACGGGTCAGTAAAGAAATAAACAATGATTAAAAACAAACGGCATAATAATCTCAACAACAACATTAAAACGTGTTTAAATAGTTTACTTGCTTTAACGTTTTTAGCTGTCGGTCATAATTGAGCCTTTTACGCTGAAGGCTGTCAACCGGAAGCGGCTGCATCAACCGACAGTCGCACTTCCTGCGCAAAAGGAAACTTTCGTCCCTGAGTTGATCGATGTTGTCATAGTTATCATGGCGGGCCTGGAGGTGCTGTACACCTGTGTGGGCCGCAGCGTCACCTGTCCTCAGGACGCCGTGGTGTGCTTCGTCCACTGGGAGATGATCAAGAGAGGCTTCCGGTGCATCGGCTCCGGAGACGAGGTAAAGGAGACCCCCAGGGACCCCCAGCGACCCCCTGTAAACTGCGCGGATGAGCGCGAGTCAGGTTTAGCCGAGAGCTCGCACCTCAGCAACACAGCGCAGAGGAAGGGTATAATGACTGTAACACGTTAGTATTCATCAGTGCATTTGAAAAACTTCATCAAACATGTTCCCACTGAAAATAGTTTAAGTTAAAACGGTTAGTGCTAACGTTAACTTAGCTATCGGAAGAGGTTCGTAGATCCACTCATTTTAAACAAAATATTTGCTGCTTTAAGAATTATTCATACGCCGAATTAAAGACCTGCTCTTCAACTGTCCGAGTTTGTATGTTTGTGGTGTTTTAGTGAGTGTATTGACGTTTGCTCTCTGGATATAAACTGAACTGCGTTGTTTTTCGACGGAGTTCTGTCATCATCTGTATTAGCATTAGCTTCATGAGCATCGCCGATGTCATCGAGCTCCACGCAACTGTTAAACCTTGTTTGATTGTTCTTTAGCGTTAGATGCAGAATCAAAATCCCAGACTCAAAATAGAGTTTGTATCAGGCGTTTTAGAAACTGTCACGTCACGTTTAGCTAATGTTAGCTAAGCTAAGCTAGTGTTCCCTACACCCCAGCAAACCAACTGGCCACTATATAAGTTATGATATATATATAGTTTATATGATATGATTATGACAGTGACATAATGACTCATTGATCCCCGTTGCTCCTCCAGCCTCTCAGCAGTGATCAGAAGTCCGAGCTGCTTCCTGCTGACTGGAGCAGCAACAAAGAGTTGTACAGTCTGCGATATACGACGAAAGATGGTGACTCGCAGCTGCTGCTCAAAGCCATCGCTGTTGACTCCACCTTGATCTTCAACCTGTTGGTAGGAACATCTGAGGGGTGTACTTCAGTGTGTTATGTGGGTTCTATTTTATTTTGAAAATTCTCCGTATAACATGCTTTGTCCTCTGGTTTTTGTGTGTGTGAAGAACTCCGTCACTCAGCAGGTGTCAGACCTGACCGTGAACATCAGCGACCATGTGGACTCTGATCAACTGCACACATTCCATAGGTTGGTCTGTGCGTGTGTTCGAATAACTCACAGCTTTTATTTTGAAGTTCTCTCTAGAACCATGGTTTATCCCCATGTTCTCCTCAGCGTATTCAAGGAGGCGGACGGTCTGGCGGAGAAGGTGAGGACCCAGCTGCTGCCCCCCCAGGATGGACCATCTGGACAGAGGAAGAGTCTGAGGGAGGAGGAGGAGGAGGAGCAGAGGAGAAGAAGAAGAGAGGACGGCGACCCCCTTCGCATCCCAAACAGGCAGCCTCGTCACGGACCGCCCCCCCACTGGTCCGTCTCACCTTTAGAAAGATGAAGGAATTGAAACTTGTGTGTTTAGCTTCAACCTGTTTGTTCTTTGGTGGAATCGGTACTCCTGCAGATCTAGGTTATCAATAAGTCTTAATGAAGAGCTTCTTGTCTCCAGGCGGGACCCTATGGCGCCTCCCTTCTCAGCTGGTGGAGCAGACCTGGATCCTTTTGGGTGAGTCAGGATGAATCATGACATTGTTTATTGATTCAAACAGGAGTTGTTTCACAATAAAAGCATCCAAAAAATAACAACCTGAGCTGATCTTCAAACAGAGCTCAGATAGAAAAAGGAGGTTAATCTGGAATACCCCCCCCCCCTCCCCTCCCCCTCTCCAGGACTCGTGGAGGTGGCGGAATGATCGTGGACCCCTTGAGGTCGGGGTTTCCTCGCTCCGGATTTGACCCCTCTAGCGGGATACCAGACATCCTTCCTCCCGGAGCGGTTCCCCCGGGGGCTCGCTTTGATCCGTTTGGACCCCCAGGACGCCACAGGCCCGGGTGACCCACACACCCCAACATGTGTTATGATAATTATGTAATGAAGTGATGTTGTTAATATGTCGGTATTTCTTTTTAGGCCGGATCCGGACCACATGCCCCCGCCTGGCTATGACGACATGTTCATGTAGTACTTACTTCCTGTCCTCCAGCCAAGTGGGAAATGTCATCTTCTCCTGGTTGAGTGTCCTGGAGCCAGAGAAACATTCTCCTCTTTGTTCATAAGTAATAAACTGGTGTATATAACATGTGTAGAAGTACCTTCTCTTCCTGGCAGAGGTACCTCAGCAGGCGTTTCTTGAGATTTTATTGTCTCATAAGTTATTCATAAATAAAGTCTGATATCACACATCTTGTTCTCCATAGTTTTTGTTTGGATTATTTAACAAGTCATTCACTTAACATTTCTTTCATGTCAGCAGAGAGATTCAACAGGTTAAACAAGAGGGAGGGAATACCCAAACAACTAGAGTGAATTGGATATTAAATATGTTCCAAATGAATGAATCCAAAAGTTTTTCTTGGTGTGCAGGATGGGGGAGACAGCCAGTGAGGGGGTCTGGGCTTTGTTGATGAGCCCAACTTCTAACAGGAAGAAGCTTTTTTGCGGGGAGTTCTTTATTCTGACAGAGGGATTAACAATTTATTGTAGGTGGTCAGCTACGATGCTCCTGCCAGAGGGGAAGGACTCAACTGGTTGTCCAAGGGTGCGGGTGGGAGGTATTTACAGTTTCATAAGTGATGTTTCTTACAAAGAATGTTCAGGACTTAAGTAGGAAGACGCTGTCTGTCTCTGACCAGAGTCAGAATCCACAAAATATTCCAAAAAGACTAGGTCGTAAAAGGAAAAAAAGTTAATATATGTTAGGTCCAAAAATCATTTGAAAAAAAGTCATCAAATATAAGTTTGAAAAATAAAAAGAAAGAAAGCAACGTCAAAATATGTGGACAAAAGTTATGGGAAAAGAAGTGAAAAAGAAATCTAAAAAATGTTTTGAAAAAAAATATCAGGTTCAAAAAAGTAAACCTTTAAAAACGTTTGTAAAAGAAGTCTCATGAGTGAGGTGCAAACGGGTTCTGAAAAACAAGTTAAAAAAATCGAAAAAGTGTTTAAAAAAAAGTCAAAATATGTTATGTTGACGATGTCATGAAACAAAAGTCAAAATATATTTGGGCAAAAAATGTTTTGGAAAAAAAGTCAAAAAAAGATTTGGTCGGAAAATGTTAATTTAATAAATAATAAATAAATAGACGTGACTCGACGACGCAGACGCAGAAGCATGCGCCGGCCTTAAGTCGGGGTGAGGGGGCGCATCGCGGATGGCCCCCACCAAACACACGCCATCACTGTTCCCTGGCGGCTCCTCGTGAACCATCGCAGCCACGCTTCAGTTGTTGATGTTAGCTTGTAGGTCCTAACAGAGCGTGAAGGAGCTGAGCTCCTTTAAATGACCTGCCGCCCCTTCGTGGACATGATTGGACGTCACAAGCCATGTGACTGACGAGGAGCCAATCGTTGCACGGCAGAGCTCGCTGGCCGTGGTTGAGGGGGCACCTCTCTTGTCGCGTCTGATTAGTCGAAACCCGTCCTCTTTTCGCGCCAATGCGGTGCATTGTGGGGGAAAGTTAGCGGAAGTCAGCCCGATCGTGTTGTGTTGTGTTGTGCTGTGCTGTGTGTTGTTGTGTGAGTTGTCTATGTGTCTCCGGGTGTTTTGTGGAGGATTTCTGTTTTTAGGTTAAACTTTAAACGAGAGTTTGTAGGAATGCGGGGCGAAGAGTCGTCCGATTCCGAGTGCGGGAGGATGGAGGAGAGCTCGGTGCGGAGGAGCCTGGAGACCTTGTGCCAGGAGCTCAACATGGACGAGAGCACCGCCTCGGAGACCATGGACAGCTTCTCAAGCATCTGGAACACCTACACCCTGGAGGTGAGTGCTGGGGTTCTCAGGGCAGCAGCTCCACCCGGGAGGTGTCCTCAGGTACTCTAGTACTCTACTATGGTGGCTCTAACGTTACTGGCTGGAGTCCTGTCGTATAGTGCTGTAATAGTACTGTTCTCTAGTATTGTATTCCATTACTGTTCTCTAGTAATTACTAAATGATCTCAAATGCAACTAACATTAAGTACGAAGCAGCTCAAAGACAGAGGTCAAAGGCCACAGGGACAAGACAATTAACTGTGGGGTCACGTTAAACAACATAAGAATTAATTAATATTTTTATTTTGTTACATGACTTAAAAAACCTCAGATCAACAGAGAATCCATGTATTACAGAATGTCGGTGTGTGTTCATACTCCGTGTGTGCAGGGCGAGGTGGTCCACTGGCTGGCCTGCTCCCTGTACGCCGCCTGCAGGAAGGGCTCCACGCCCACCGTGGGCAAAGGCCTGATGGAGGGCAACTGTGTGTCGCTCACCAGGATCCTCCGGACCGCCAAGCTCAGGTCAATTCACGACATGACAATGTCCTCACAGAGCCCGAACCTCCACCCGTTAGCCGTTAGCCGCTACGCCCCTTGGTCTGTGTGTGCAGAGATGAGAAAAACATCGAGGATGTCGTCATCCCTGATTTGTTACTGCATCTCTAAGTCAACAAAACCAAGTCGAGGTGTAAATTATTCTTCAGGTGTTCTTCAGAGAGACATAGAGAGTAATAAACAGAAGAAAGCTCCAGGAGATTTTATAGCCGTAATATACGGAAATATTATTGACTTCAAAAAAATTGGTACGGCAGCCGCGATGTAAAGAAGATAATTTGATAATCATGACTTGTTGAAGGATGCTTTTATTGTGAAACCCTTTGAAGCAGGACGTTTCTTTATCTCATAGCCACGACGTTAATGTTGTGGTTCTGTCCCCCCTCAGTCTGATCCAGTTCTTCTCTAAGATGAGGAAGTGGGCCGACATGTCGAACCTCCCCCAGGACTTCAGGCTCCGGATGGAGCGCCTCGAGCGCAACTTCGAGGTCTCCACCGTCATCTTTCGCAAGTTCGAGCCCATCTTCATGGACATGTTCCAGGACCCGCAGGGCGGGGGGCGTCCCCGGCAACCCCGCAGCAGGAAGCACAGGCACGGAGCACACACGCTGTCTGTCTGTCTGTCTGTCTGTCTCACTCATTCACGCCCAACGATCGATGTGTGTCCTCTTTGTTTCTGCAGGCGTTTGCCGTGTCACATCAGCGACGTGTTCAAGTTCTGCTGGACTCTGTTTGTTTACACCAAAGGTACTGTGTGTGTGTGTGTGTGTGTGTGTGTGTGTGTGTGTGTGTGTGTGTGTGTGTGTGCGCGTATGATGTGCTGGATGCAGATGTTGTGTGCGTATGACGTGCTGGATGCAGATGTTGTGTGACACGCCGGGTGCAGATGTTGTGTGCGTGTGACATGTTGTGTGCGCGCGACACGCCGGGTGCAGATGTTGTGTGCGTGTGACATGTTGTGTGCGCGCGACACGCTGGATGCAGATGTTGTTTGTGTCTTCCTGAAGGTAACTTCCGGATGATCGGGGACGACCTGGTGAACTCGTACCACCTGCTGCTCTGCTGCCTGGACCTTGTGTTTGGCAACGCGCTGCTCTGTACCAACAGGAAGGAGCTCATCAACCCCACCTTCAGAGGTACACTGTGTGTGTGTACCCATATTTTCATGATAGGGTTGATGTGCGTGATATGTGTTACGTATTGCATGGTGTATTGGTGTAGGTCTGCCGGCGCTCCACCCTGCTGGCGGCCTGCTGTCAGACGATCCTCCTCCGTGTGTGTTGGAGCGTCTCTGTGAGCTTCATGACGGCCTGGTGGTGGAGGCCAAGGGCATCAAACAGCACTACTTCAAACCCTACATCCAGAAGCTCTACCACAGAGAGGTACACACACACACACACACACACACACACACTGCTTCTTTCATCTGTTTGTTACGCACAACTCTAGCTTGGGTTCTTCTCCCTCATCAGATCCTGAAGGGCAACGAGGAGCATTTGACAGAACTGTTGGATCCTCAGAACTTTATTGATAACAAGTAAGCTGATCAGAGGTCAAAGGTCAGAGGGAAGTTACTCTTTCTCTCCTCCTCAGAATCAAGTCGTGCTTATGATGAAGTACTTGTGTGTGTGTGTGTGCGCAGTAAGGCCATAAACAGGGAGTACGAGGAGTACGTGTTGACCGTGGGAGACTTTGACGAGCGAGTGTTTCTGGGAGCTGACGCCGACGAGGAGATCGGAACCCCGAGGAAAGTCCTCCAGGGGCCGAGTCACATGAGCTCTCAGAGTCCACCACGTCAACACGTGGAGAAGGTGAACACACACACACACACACACACACACCACATGGAGAAGATATACACCTGTACACTTTAATTTTTCAATGTTTATTAAAAATACAGATTTTTAATCATGTTTCAATTAGCTTTAGGGTTATAAATAATCTGACATCACGTTTTCATATGGGGACTTTGTTTGCAAACAGCGTTATCAGCTCCTCATTGGGTAATCAGCGCCTTTCTCAGCCCGCTGCATTGAGAGCTTTGATGGGACGTGGGCTTTAAGGTCCCCACCAGGGAGACGAGGGGCAGCAGAGGAGTAAGTCCTCGTCCGAGTGGGGTCCCGCTAACAGCATCTCCTCAGGTGTGAGGAGAAGGAAGGAAGAAGGAGAATGCTGGAGTACGACTGAGGGGCGGAGCTACCGATTCATTGATAGAACCGAAATGTCCTTATTTGTGTGTAAAATGGCATTAACGTCTTTTTCATCTGTCTCCCTGCTGGCAGTCAGGTTCTCTTGCCCCACCCACCCCTCTGACTGGGCGGGGCTATCTGAAAGAGAAGGACCTGCTCGTCACCCCCGTCTCCTCGGCAACGCAGAGCGTCAGCCGGCTTCAGGGCATGGTGTCCGGCCTGAGGGCGTCTCCCAGCGAGCAGCTGATGCAGATGTTCAGGTCCGAGCATATATTTCATTTAGATATATATTAATATATAGGGGGCATATTATGAGTGTGCGTGTATATGTGTGTGTGTATATATATGTATATATATATATATATAATATACATATACAGATATGTTGGGGCTGGCAAAATTGCAGTCTCTCTCTCTCTCTCTCTCTCTCTAAATGAACGATAAACACATGCAGAGTGCTGATCAACGATCAAGAGTTTTGAGTAAGCAGTTTAATGTCGCGATTCTTGTCCCAAAGATTCAGTGATTGGAGCTGAAGGTTTTCCGCTGTGAGCGAGCTGAGCTGTGAACACGGAACCTTTCATTGCATTAAACGGCAGATAATCAAACCGGTGCATGAAGCTGTTGTAGCCGATCTAGTCTGTTTTATTCATGCGATATATTCAGTACAGGTGCGCCCCCCCCGCTGAGCAGACAGACTGGGAAAAAGCGATTGCCCCCTAAACCCAATAACTGGTCGGGTCGCCCTGAGCAGCAACAACTGCAATCAAGCAATAACTGTCAATGAGTCTTTACAGCTGTGGAGGAACTGTGGACTCGTCTTTGCAGAATTGTTGTGATTCAGCCACATTGGAGGTTTGAGCATGAACCTCCTTTTTGAGGTCACGCCACAGCATCTCCATCGGATTCAGGTCGGGACTTTGACGAGGCCACTCCAAAGTCTTCATTTGGTTTTTCTTGGACTTGCTGGTGTGTTCTGGATCTGCTGCAGAACCCAAGTGCTCTTCAGCTTGAGGTCAGGATCAGATGACCGGACCTTCTCCTTCAGGACCTTTTGGTAGACCGCAGAATTCATGGTTCTATTTACCACACAAGTCTTCCAGGTCCTGAAGACCGTCACACCACCACATTTTACTGTGGGTATGAGGTTCCTTTTCTGAAGGGTTGCTTTTATGCGATGGGACACACACCTTCCAAAAAGCTCAGCTTTTGTCTCGTCCGTCCACAGAGTATTTTCCCAGAAGTCCATGGGATCGTCAAGATGTTTTCTGGCTAAACTGAGCCTTGATGTTTTTTGCTGAGCGGTGGATTTCGGCCTGCAGGTCTTTGCATGTTGTTCTGGGGCCTTTGGTGACCTCTTGGATGAGTCGTGGGGCTCCTGAGAAGGTTCACCTCTGTTTGTGCTTCGCTGGAGACCCGAAGCTTTACAAATGACTTTGTTTCTCATTTGTTGAATTTCTTTGGATCGCAGCGTGATGTCGAGATGTTGAGGATCTTTTGATCTCGTTCACCTTGTCAGGAAGGTGGCAAACATACAAACACTGTACATGTTGATATATTATTGATTTATATGTGTATGTATATACAGTGTGTGTACTTAAGAATACTCTCTCTGGCTGAAGGTCGTGCTCCAGGAATCCCACAGAGTCCATACTGGGCCGAGTGAAGACACTGGGACAAACCTTCAAGCACCATTACACCAAGGACTCCGAGGACATGCCAGGATCTCACATAGGTACTACACAGAGACCCACACACACACATTTCAAATATATATGTGTGTGTGTGTGTGTGTGTGTAAGATTTATCTTTATAAAAGAACCTCTTGTCTCCAGACTTTGCAGAGAACCGTCTCAAGTTGGCTGAGATCCTTTACTACAAAATCCTGGAGAACGTCCTGCTGCAGGAGACCAAGCGCCTCCACGGCAAAGACATGAGTGTAAACATCTTAGCGTGTCCCGTGTACCGTTTCTATTCATCCCTTGGAAATAGTCGATGTCCAAGCTCATTCAAGTTGTGTATTTTCCTGTTTGGGTTTCGTCCCCCGTGTGTGTCTGTCCTCCTCAGGTGCTGTTGGAGCAGGACATGTTCCACTGCTCCCTGGTGGCTTGTTGTCTGGAGGTGGTGTTGTTCTCCTACAGCTCCCAGAGGACATTCCCCTGGATCATCGACATCTTCAAGCTGACCCCATTCTACTTCTTCAAGGTCACACACACACACACACACGCACACGCACACGCACACGCACACACACACACGAGCACATCAATATTTGTCCATATGTCCTGGTTTGCTGTTATTCCATAAAAGCTGTCTGTGCGTGCAGGTGATCGAGGTGTTCATCCGCTCAGAAGAGGGCCTCTCTAGAGACATGGTGAAGCATCTGAACCTCATTGAGGAGCAGGTTCTGGAGAGCAGAGCGTGGAGGGCCGACTCTGCCCTGTGGAGCGCCTTGCAGGCTGCGGGTAGCAAGGTCCCCACGGTGGAGGAGGTCAGCGTGCTCCCAAACACACACACTCTCTCTTTCTGTCTCTTCTTCCTCCTCATCCTCCTCTTCCTCCTTCCAGGTGAACTTCCCCTCCAGCCTGGACACGGGTTCTGGCGGGGGGGTTCCATCTCACCTGCCCCTGGTCGCCCTCTCCCCCATCATCCACCCCCGCATAAGGGAGTTCAGATCCGGTCTGGGCAGCGCTCGTAAAGGTGTGTTGGGGTGTTTCCGACATTGTGGTCTGTCCTCAGTAATTAGGAGGACGTCTATGGGAGCAGAGGAGTCGCCCCCTGCTGGTCACTACAGAGAAGTAGAGTCATTTCCTCATAGACGTTTATGGGAGCAGAGGAGTCGCCCCCTGCTGGTCACTACAGAGAAGTAGAGTCATTTCCTCATAGACGTTTATGGGAGCAGAGGAGTCGCCCCCTGCTGGTCACTACAGAGAAGTAGAGTCATTTCCTCATAGACGTCTATGGGAGCAGAGGAGTCGCCCCCTGCTGGTCACTACAGAGAAGTAGAGTCATTTCCTCATAGACGTCTATGGGAGCAGAGGAGTCGCCCCCTGCTGGTCACTACAGAGAAGTAGAGTCATTTCCTCATAGACGTTTATGGGAGCAGAGGAGTCGCCCCCTGCTGGTCACTACAGAGAAGTAGAGTCATTTCCTCATAGACGTCTATGGGAGCAGAGGAGTCGCCCCCTGCTGGTCACTAGAGAGAAGTAGAGTCATTTCCTCATAGACGTCTATGGGAGCAGAGGAGTCGCCCCCTGCTGGTCACTACAGAGAAGTAGAGTCATTTCCTCATAGACGTTTATGGGAGCAGAGGAGTCGCCCCCTGCTGGTCACTACAGAGAAGTAGAGTCATTTCCTCATAGACGTCTATGGGAGCAGAGGAGTCGCCCCCTGCTGGTCACTACAGAGAAGTAGAGTCATTTCCTCATAGACGTCTATGGGAGCAGAGGAGTCGCCCCCTGCTGGTCACTACAGAGAATGCAGCTTTAACACGTGAAGCTCTGGATTAACTGCTATTTTTACATCTTTTTTCTTTTTCCAGACGTTCCTCCGTCTCCGTTGTCGGTCCATGACCGGTACAGCTCCCCGGCGGCTGGCAGCGCCAAGCGGCGTCTGTTCGGGGACGACCCACCGGCCCGACCCCCGTGCGTGACCCCAGGCAGCCAGGTGATGTCGCCTGCCAAGAGGTTGACATTCGGGTGCGGCGGCACCCTGAGGATCGGAGCTCAGAGCGCTCAGACCACCGTGCTCAGCATCCCGCTGCAAGGTCAGCCGGGCTGAGGCCTCTAAATAGGAAGAATACATTTCTATTATTAGTGTGAGATTCATGGTGGTGGGCGATGGGTGGTGGTACCCAGCATGCAGTTTGGCGTGGTCGTTTTTATAAATGTGCAATTATTAGTTGTTCTACAGATTGTTTGTGTGTTACAAGCTGTTTACCCTGTTAAAGAGTCTTTGTTGTGTGTTTTTCATTGTTGTCATAAAGTTCTAACCAGTACGAGCAGTAAGCCATGTGTACAGCAGGACCACCACCATCAGATAGGGAGGGGGGGGCACTTCATCCATTCCTCCTCCTCTTCCTCATCCATGGCTCACAGATCAAACCGTGCATGATAGTCAACGTGTGTGTCCAGGTGGGAATAACGAGCGCACCATCGCACTGATTCCAGTACAGCCGTGTGACTCCTCCGGGACGATCACCGCACAGTTCCTCCTCACCGCCTCGCCGAGCCGAGCCCCCGGGCCCGTGACCTCTGACCCCCAGGTGGGAACCGCCCGGCCGCGACGCACTGGATCGCTCGCGCTGTTCTTCAGGAAGGTAAGGATCGTCTTCATCAGTTATTCAGGGGCGTGTCCGTGTGTTGGACCTTCCTCTCAGCCCTGCTCTCCGTCTGCAGGTGTACCACCTGGCCAGCGTGCGGCTCAGGGACCTGTGCGTGAGGATGGACGTCTCCTCCGAGCTGCGGGGGAAGATCTGGACCTGTTTTGAGAACTCGCTGGTCCACAGCACCGGTCTGATGAGGGACCGGCACCTGGACCAGCTGCTGCTGTGCAGCGTCTACATCGTGTCCAAGGTGAGCTCACACCTGTGCGTACCGGGAGATGCTTTACAGTCTGTACACATCCGACTCCCTCCGACCCCAAACCCTCATCGGCCGTCATGTGTAGAGCAGGAACCACGGAAATGACTCGGATACTGAGAGCAGAGACACACGAGACATTCATACGTTGTAGAAACGTCTAAAAACGTGTAGAAAATAACCCTTTTATTCCACACGTCTCATTTAAAATCTCTGATAAGACGCTGGTCCCCTGGTTACGCAGAGACCCAGATGTGCTCCACGTGAGTCGTGCAGATGTTTTGGTGACTTCTTTTGTGGCGTCTGACGTGGACGCACGCGTCGTCCTGCGTCTCACAGGAGCCGCGCAGCAGTCAGACGACACCACGCGCGAGATGAATCCATAGTTAGATTCAGCAGTGGCGTCTTCTGGCCGTGTTCTTCTAGTGAAACAGAATAGGTATTAAATTCAAACAGCAGTTTGTGTCCTTCTCTCCTCCACCTGGCGGAGGGAGGGGCACGATTCTCACAGGTAATGATCCTCTTCCTCGTCTTCCTCTCAGATCACCAAAGAGACTCACAGCTTCCACGACATCATGAAGTGTTACCGATGCCAACCGCAGGCCAGCAGCCACGTGAGACGCGCACGCACGCACGCACGCACACGCACGCACACACACACGCGCACGCACACACACGCACACGCACACACGCACGCACGCACACTCACTCACTCACACAGACACTCAGAGTCCAAGTAAAGTCCCTCATAACTGTGAACCGTACGTGTGTGTGCGCGTCTGTGTGTGCGTGCGTGCGTGCGTGCGTGCAGGTGTACCGCAGTGTGTTGCTGCGCCACAGGGAGCAGGCGCCAGATGAGAACATGGAGGTGGATCCCGTCTCAGGGGGAGAATGTGAGCTTCCTTTAAGTGTCCTCATACGATATTAACGTGAATAGAAAGTGGCCACTAAAAACATCTCATCAGCCGCAGAGAAAACCGACGAGGGGGCGGGACCAGCGGGACCAGCCGACCAATCGGAGGAGCGTGGAGACCTCATCCAGTTCTACAACAGCATCTTCGTGCTGAAGATGAAGAGCTTCGCTCTGCGTTACGCCACCCAGGACCACCGGGTACGGGGGCCAGGGTCAGGGCCAGGGGGCGGGGCCAGTGCGCCAGAACCAGCGGTTAATGTGTGTGTGCTTGTCCCACAGGCCGACGCCCTCCCCCTGTCGCCCTTCCCCTCGGTCCGGGCTCAGCCTCTGTCCCCTCGCCGGGTCTCTCAGAGACACTCGCTGTACGTCTCTCCTCACAAGTCGTCCGCCTGCTGCCTCACCCCCAACTCCTTCACCTACCGCATCAACAGCAGCCCAGCCAAGGCACGGACTCCCACAACAATACCTACTAACAACAACGAATAGTATTATTCATAGCATTATAGTATAGGAACAGGCGACGGTCATGGTGGATGTAGGGCTGAGATATTTAGTTGGTAATAACCCGTCTGATAGAAGATGGTCTTTATCAGCTGATAAACTCTCAGTAAGGGTGCAGGTATTAAATATGGATTCTAATGGGCTGTCCTCCCTCCAGGAGTTATCCGACATCAACCGGATGATCCGACAGGGCAGCTCCAGCAGGAAGCGCGCCTTCACCATGGAGGGGGACGTGATGATGTCATCAGCCTGCGACTCTCCCAGCAAGAAGGCGTGTCCAGAGAGCAGCAGCAGCGCCGACGTGCTTCTGAAGCGTCTCCAGGACGTCGTGTCGGAGCGACAGAGCCACTGACCTTAAAGAGCAAATTTGTCCCAGACAGGAAGCAGGAAGTTTGTCCTCCCTGCCTGCGACCAATAAAACGCTGGACTCACCCGGCGTCACCTGGCGTCGCCCGACCACATGTTGGTCTCACTGCTTTTACTTCCAGGTGCGATAACAGGAAGCAGCATGTTGGCTGTACTGTACATGGTTGGTGTTCAGGTGAGATGGAACACACTCATGAGGAGGGACAGCGTCTGTCATGTGACCTGTTGCTAGGAGACGGGGCGTGTTTATAGCAGGCATTTCGGTGTCCCGTCATGCGTTATGCGATTGGAACGTACCACAACGCACTATAATGATTTCTGTGTCCTTTGTCCAGATTCCTGCTCGTCAGTTTACTTTGACGTCAGCCGTTTTATTCTTAAACTAACTGGTTTTTATCTTCGGTCTGAGCCACATTATGTTTGATGATGTAACAGAAGCAGAAACTGTGTAGCACCACACGTTATTCCGTTTAACATTTCAGGAAACAATAAACCATCGAACCTTTTGCGCTCAAAGCTTAATGAGTCAAATCTGTTTTTGTGCTTTTCTGAAATATTGTCATAAAAAGTATTTTGGACAATAAATGGAACTTTGAACAATTAGTGTTCATTAATTTGATTTCAATTTAATTCGTCATTTCTATGTCAGTGTGTATTATTAGAGACCTGTCAATCAGCGTGTAGCCCCGCCCTAAAGCATCCCCTGCTTATTGGGCTCTGGGTGAGAGGGATGGTTGTCTGTCTCCATGGAGACCAGGAGGACTGGAGCTTGTCTGATGTTCTTTATTCTTTTTACAGTAAGGTTGCTTCAGACACGTAAAAGCACATTTATGTAACGTAAGAAAAGAACTCATTACGCCAACAATATAAATATTCCCACATCCCAAATGAAAGTAATGCTTCCAAAATCAAAATGTATACGAGAAGATCTAAGTTATTATAATTTTAATTATCTGTGACGGTTTATCTGTTTTTCTATATATCTTTAATATATTATAATACATGTTTTATAGCATTATTACCTTTCAACACACATTACATCTTAATTCCAAATGTACCATGTGTATATATGTTTATAGGCCACCTGCGCATGCTCAGTCCTCCTCCCCCTCCTCCCCCCTCCTCCCCTCCCCCACATGATCCGTCCTCCTCCGTCTCCGGACGCCCCGCAGAACCTCCTGATCCCCGCCGCGGCACCATCACGCCACCAGGTAGGTCCGCGCGCACGCGCTCTCCTCCCGATCAGCTGTCCCACTGTGACGCGTCGGTTACACCGGAGGATCCACCGGCTCGGCCCCGGTGGATGCTATCATCACGCATCACAAGGTCACGGCGGGAGACGGACGGACGGACGGACACCTCGTGCGCGTGCCCGCGAGCCTGGAGCTTACTGAGAAAACCCCACGTGTGATTTATATCAATAAAGGATCGCGTGTATCCGAGGATCCACTGGATCATAAATACGGAGGTTTCATGAGGAAATTACTCGTTTGGTTAAATCAGGAGGAAATAATATTCATTCATAACCGCGAGACGCAACCGGGACTGCGCATGCGCAACGTTCACACCCTCTCGAGAGGTGCACATGACTTCATCTGATAGAAAACCAACACATGGATGTTCCTACACATGTGAAACGTGATGGAGATGAAGAAGTAGATGTGAGATGTTGTGTACTAATGTAGTAGTGTGTATTCGTGTGTAGTACTCAGTCAGAGTAGCGTTACTATGGAGATATCTTTAACTTCATGAAATGTGTGTTGAGTTAAAATATGAAGTGATGTAATGGAAACTAAAATAGAAAGATAATGAGAGAAAGATTCACCATATTTGAGGCAGATGTTAAAAACATAATAGTGGTATTATTGTGTGAAGGCTGTATTTTGTACACAAAGATGTCCTAATACGTGAAAGAGTGATTAGCGATGTCGGTTTCTTCCTCAGTGACGATGGTGCAGAGCAGAGTGAAGGTGGAGACGTGAACACCTCCCAAAGATGGAGTCCTCATACAACGCCGTAGAACTCCGGGTGCTGCGAGGGGAGGGAGGGGCCTCGGCGACCCGAACGGGGGCGCCAGTGGGCCGTGCTGCCCGGGGGTTCGAGAACGCCTCGTACCAGCAGGACGAGGAGCTCGAGCTCCGCCAGCAGGGGGCAACGCGGCCCACTGGTGGGGTGAAGGTAACCCTCGGCAACTGTGAGGTAACCGCTTCTTCCAACCAAACCGCTAATGTTAGCTGCTAACGAAAGCTGCTAACGAAAGCTGCTAACGAAAGCTGCTAACGATAGCTGCTAACGATAGCTGCTAACGATAGCTGCTAACCAGCAACCTCAAAAAGCGTCACTCCTTCTAGAAGTGTGTTCAGACACAAACAAGACAAGCGTTTAAATGAAGCGTAGGCGTAAATTCAGTCAGGAAGGCTGGAGAAGCTAACTTCTGCCCCGCGGCGCCTTTGTGGGAACCCTGTTCGGTTTGGGGGCGGAGGCACCGTTTCCGTAAACCAATCGCGTTTCTCCTCTGTTGCTGTTCGTGTCATTTCAGCAAGCGCCCTTGACACCTCCAATCAGCAGAGGAATCTGGCCTATCGAACGGTGGAGCAACTTATCTTCTACCACCACCAGTGTCTGGACTCCCAAAGGGCCCCTGGTCGATCCCACGGCTGGATGTCCAAGCCCAAACAAACTTTGCACTTTCAATACTTGTGCTTCTTTTAACAAATCATTGTTGCAAGTTCAAAGTCTCTGCTGATAACCCTGATTTAAATAAAGCAACGAATGTTTAAATAACCGGACGTAAAAAAAACTACATCGGAAAACGACAATGTTTGAATACCCCAACTTCTTCTTTAAAAACATGTCTGAATACAATAACGTAAAAATAGCATTGAACTTTGAAATGGAACATAGACAAATATAATGTTCCAGAGAAGAATAACGAGAAGATAGGAAGAGCAGAAGCTAGTCAGTCATGGAGGAAAACAACATTTACCTTCTGGGTGAAAATACCTCAGTTAACTCAGAGGGCGTGTCCTGCATTGAAGGCGCTAACGTAACAGAAGAGCTATCATTAGCAGCTAACGAGCAACCTACAAAAAAGGCGCAACACACTTCGAAAACATGTTCTTGTTGATTCTGAGTTGTGGTCCTTGACATCAGAGGAACAACCGAGGAACATCCAAGGAACACTTGAGGAACAACTGAGGAACAACTGAGGAACATCCGAGGAACATCCGAGGAACAACTGAGGAACATCCGAGGAACAACTGAGGAACACCCGAGGAACACTTGAGGAACACTTGAGGAACACCTGAGGAACATCTGAGGAACACTTGAACAACTGAGGAACAACTGAGGAACCCCTGAGGGACACTTGAGGAACAACTGAGGAACACCTGAGGGACACCCGAGGGACACCTGAGGAACACCCGAGGAACACTTAAGGAACAACTGAGGGACACTTAAGGAACAACTGAGGAGCCCCTGAGGGACACCTGAGGAACAACTGAGCAACACCTGAGGAACACCCGAGGAACACCCGAGGAACACCTGAGGAACAACTGAGGAATACTTGATTCACCGGTTCACATTTAGCACCGACGTGTATCTCAAAGATGAAGTGATTTCAAACAGCTCAGTGCCTCTTCTAACAAGAAATGAATAATATGATACACTCTAGTTTGTTATCAATCAAAAGACTTCATCTTCGTTATTTGTTGTCTCTGTCTCAGGTGGAACAGCAGCACCAGGAGCTTTCTTCCCGGTCGTACGATGAAGAGGAAGGTGGGGGAGGAGGAGGAGGAGGTGGGGGGCGGGAGGACGCACCCGAGCCGTCTGCTGACTGCGGCCTGGTGCTGGCGCTGGTGTTCCTGGTGAGCGGCATCGTGCTGGTGCTGGTGGCCTACGCCATCCCTCGGGAGGCGGGGGCGGACCCCGACGCTGTGTCGGCCCGGCAGATGGAGAAGCTGGAGATGTACTACGCCCGGCTGGGGTCCCACCTGGACAGGTGCATCATCGCGGGCCTGGGCCTGCTGACGCTGGGCGGGATGTTCCTCTCGGTGCTCCTCATGGCCTCCCTCTGCCGGGGGGAGGTGCACCGGCACCGGGCGGCCTTCGTCCGGCCCAAGAGGACTTACGGCTCCGTCCACCTGAGCATGAAGCAGCTGGCGCCTGGAGAGGTGGGGGGAGGTGGAGGAGGAGGAGTAGGAGGGGAGGACGGAGTTGAGGACTTCCTGGTCGAGCAGAGCAGGGACTCCAAATCAGAACCAGGACCCAGCAGGAATCCTCCTGCCTCTGCTGCCTCGTCCTCCTCTTCAGGACTCGACTGACTTCCACACTGCCTCCGAAAGGGGGAGGCCACATGGAGCAGGTCTGCCAGGAGGACCAGACATGAGCACAAAGACGCCCCCCAGGAGCAGGGGGAGGAGCACGTTGCTGCTCACAGGTGGTGTATTGGTTGGTTGATCACATTTAAAGCACATGGTGGCTTACGAAGGTCGGAGGTCGCCGTATTTATCAGATTATAATATCCTAATATCCTTCAGAGGAAAGTGATGCTACTGATTTTTATTTTAATAACTAACAGAGAAAACGTTGTTGAATCATCTGACGTCCTGAAAGAAAAAACTAAGGGATTTAAACATTTAATGCTTCCAAGTTTGTGAAAGATTAAATGTTTAATGAAAGTAACTTTTTACATTAAGAAATACATTAATACAAAACAAATGAATCCAACAAACTCTCCTTGTTTTTATTATCAGTATCCCTTTCTAACTTCTTCTTATCCAGCTAGTTGCCATGCTACACGCTACATGCTACATGCTACATTATATGTGGACAGATTCAATTTATGTCTGTAAGGATTCAAAATGCCTTAAACTATGTAAACGCAAATATTCTTATGCTAATGTATCAAAGTCTGTATAGTGAGTCTGTTAGCCAAGGTTAGCGTAGCCACACACACACACACACACAGCAGTAGCATTTACTCAGACTCGATGAATGTACACTTAGTTGACGGAGGCGGCGCCATCACGTAATATCACGCTAACGATCACATGACTTCGGTGGTTGCCTCGGAAACACTAATGTATAAATAAGTGTCCTCTTTTTTTACTGTTATATCTTAAACGAGTTAATAGGTGTGTATTAAATAATAAAGGGATATTAAAGCAGGACTGTAACATCTTTAGCCTTCAAAATAAAAGCACGAACAAGAAAGTGAGACAAAGGTTTCAGTTTTAATGTGGGAAAATAAACATTTCCCATGAAATATGACTTTAAGAAACTCACGAGAATCACGTGATGCTTTAAAACATTTATGAAAAGTATGAATCACAGGATTCATGTGGAACAATCTTTCTGTGAATCTTGTATCAATCAATAAAAGTCAATGAAAGTAACTTTTAGCACATACATGAGGGAGTTTTTCTACGTTGTGTTTACTGTGGGCTGGTGGAATGAAATATGAATTAATATCTAGCTATTTTGCTATTTGGTGTAATGTACAATATTCCTGAGAGAAGTGACGTTTCCCTTTAATCTGAGTGAAAACCAGGGTCTCAAACATGAAGCAGGTTGTTTTAATATCAATGTCCAGAAATAGGAATTTATTGGTTCATTTGTCGCTTTAAGGGATTTATTTTTGCAAAGTTTGTTTTATAATCTAAAAATGTCCAAATAGCTCCATAAACCTCTTCATCATAATTCATTATGAATTATTAAAACTTGTCTTTAATGTAAGCCTTGGTTCAAGGATGATTTTGTGACTTGATTCAATTTTAAAACAGAACCCTGGTTCCCTTCGCGCTGTAACTTGTGTACAATGTGTAACTGTGTTGGTTATAAATCATAATAAAGTGTTCATTTGTGGTGGTTACTTATTCATATTTAACACATCTTTACCCCTTTAAGTATATATATATATATATAATATATATATATATATATATATATATATATATATATATATATATATATATATATATATATATATACATATATATGTATATATATGTATATTTCTTTGATGACATAATTCCTTGTTAGAAACATTTTACTCGACACCGGTGTGAAATCTTAGAGAGAGAGCGAGAGAGAGAGAGAGAGCATTGTTGGACTGAAGGACTCCTCCACAGGAAAAGGGAGGACTGTCAGTCATGATTACAACGGGAGGGAACCTTTGTCTACACTCTGTAAAATGACTTCCTGGGATTCTGTCCTGATCCTGAACACAGGAAACCACCGGCCTTCTGTCCACTCACTCTGAACCCTATTTGAATTTTTTCATCATTCCTTTTTTTCTTATTTTTATGACTTATTCTATTTTTTCTTTTAGATAATTTTTTTATTTTATTTATAACAAATAACATGTATTTTTTCAAGCATTTCCTACTAGAGTAATATTTCTATGATTTTATAATATCTTTTGTAGTTGTAGTTTTTTTCAGAAATATTCCTTTTATGAAATTGTCATATTTTATTTATTTATGCTCCTGCATGTGCTAATACATCATGTAATACAATGAGTTTCATGACACTTTTCAACATACTACAGTACTTTTACTTTTGTCCCTCATGTTACAGTTTGAATTCATTTGCATTAAATTTGTGATTTTCGGTTTCTTTTCTCCATTTGCACATTTCACCCAGCGGGCGGAAAGGTGGAGCAGATCCAATCAGTTCTGTAATGGACGGCAGGGGGCGCTACATCACTGAGACAGAAGCTCCACTTCCTCAAATGACAGACCTGGGATCACGTGGTAATTACCCCCCCTACCTAAAGGTGACCACTCATTTTAGCTTTATCAATCAAATTGAGTGTAAATTAGTATTCGTTACGTTACATGAGCAGAATAAACGTGATAAATAAATCCCATTGAATGAAATATGAGCTAATGCTAACGCTCACACCAGAAGCGTGATGGGGGGCTTTTAAAGCTCTGAGAGACCACCGAGCGTTTCAACCACAGACCTCATGTCTCATAACCCTGAATATATTTAAGGTTATAGGTCATAAGGCCTTCTGTGTGAAGCTGCCCACCGGCCTACATAAGCCCCGCCTCCCTAAGCGCACAACCTCCCAGGGACACTCGTTGCATTGTGGGTAGCTCGGCCTCCCGGAGCTGAGGCCAAAGACAACAAACTGGAGCTGTGGAGACCTCTGCGTTACCATGGTTACGGAAAGGAAAGAGCCGCCGACCCTCGGCCTCTTTCCTGCCTCTCACTGAGTCCTTTGATGGCCCGTTTCAACATTTTGAAATAATTAAATACATAAAGTAGGAGGAATCAGAGCAGCTCCTCGGTTAACACATGAAAATCCCCAAAGCCCGACGTTTTATGGAGAAGGGACACGCAAACGACTTCTTTTACAGAAGAGGAACAGCTGAGCAGTGCATCTCGCACTCAGAGGATACATCCATGTGAAGAACAATGTATGAAGATCGGTATGTCCTCCATGTGGGAGGTACATAGGCAGCGCATGCTATGGTCCATTGGAGAATCTAGTCCAGGTCCAGTAGCCTTCTCCGCTTTCATCATTAGGACCCAAAGGGTTTTCCCTCACCAGCCACCATCCGGCCAGAGGCCTCCACATTCCCCTCTTCACTGGTCTCAGGACCCTCTCCTCCTCACCCTCCTATGAGGGGGGCAGGAGGAAGGAGGCGCTCTCAGGGCTCCTCATCTCCGTCCTGTCACACGGAACTTCAAACCGAGAGATTACCAAGAAACACGCCGACCACGTGGCCACGGCGAGGAACGAGGAGCCGAATGAAAGGAGCTATTCTCTGGATGTCCTCTGCAGGAACACACCTCCATTCTTCTCCCAGAGCCTCCCCCCCTCCCCCTCCTCCTCCCTTACATCAAGAGTCCACCGACTGCAGGCTTCGCCCTCAACATCGTTACCACCAGAGACGAATAACGTATTAAAACCTCATTCCTCTTCATTCCTCTTTCCACTTGATTGTGATCAACGTTTAAGGTTTCATGAGCCGTTTTTCTTCCTCTGGATGGAACCTGTTGAACAGTGTCGTACCTGTATCAGCTTCTCTGTAATACCTCCTGAGCCGCATCCGGCAGCAGTCCCCGTAGTTACAATAGTCTAGAATGAATCACCTCCTGCTCCGTCCGTGCCTGGGAGGCCAAATTAAAAAGCCACCATGTAGCTCAGGAGCTACAGAACACGACCACTATTAAATAAAAAGATAAAACTCGTTACACGATACACAAGATGATAAAGTGAATTTATAACCCTTTAACACCTACACATGAGGGGGCTGAAGGGTTAATGTCTGTGGGGTTTGATGTAGTTGAATGAGGGGGGGGGGGGCTGCAGGGTTAATGTCTGTGGGGTTTGATGTAGTAGAATGAGGGGGGGGGGGGGCACCCACCAGGGCCCCCACTACATTACAGTGGCATAAAGGAGCCTACTGTCCTCCCCCCGCCCGTTTCAACACAATCCTCCTCCGGCATGTCATCACCTCGGCATCATGCTGATGGACAGGCAGCGGGGGGGGAGGAGGGGGGAGGGGGGAGGAGGGGGATGAGGGGGGGGGCATCTGGATAAGAGAAGGAACGGCTGCCACACATCCTGAAGATGTTATTAACATCTCCAAGCAAAGCAGGGAAAAAAAGTCAGCCATCCAAATGTCCCCCCCGACCCCCGACCCCCGACCCCTGACCCCTCAGGGACTCACTAAGGTCACGTAGTCAGTGTGAGTCTGTGAGCGCTTTAAACGTTGTAAATATGAAGGGACAGGCTTTGCTGCCACACGTCACCATGACAACGACTGTCATTTCATACTTTACTGGGGGTTACACTCTGCTGGTGGTGCTGATGGTGCTGATGGTGCTGGTGGTGCTAGTGGTGCTGGTGGTGCTGATGGTGCTGGTGGTACTGATGGTGCTGATGGTGCTGGTGGTGCTGGTGGTGCTGATGGTGCTGGTGGTGCTGATGGTGCTGGTGGTGCTGGTGGTGCTGATGGTGCTGGTGGTACTGATGGTGCTGATGGTTCTGGTGGTGCTGGTGGTGCTGATGGTGCTGGTGGTGCTGATGGTGCTGGTGGTGCTGGTGGTGCTGATGGTGCTTCGCCCTTCGGTTTGATACGGGGAGGAATTCCTCTGCACAGTTCTTCTGTTTGTTTTACTTCCGATACAAAAAGCTTCATGGAGAAAAAGATGCAATCAACTATTGTATCACATTAATCTGAACCACAATAATCTCATAGATTAACAGGTTAACTTTGGCAGCCCTGGTACATATATATATTTATATATATACACATATAAAAACTCCCACCAACATGCAGCATACCAACATATAATCGTATATTACATTTTATTAAATTTACATCAACAGGAAAATTAGTACATACAAATAGAAGTACATACAAAACCCTTTACCTGTAATGTGCAATTTAGAATTTTATTTTATATTATCCACTTTCCGATGGTGATAAGACCATTAAAATGAAAAAAATATTATGAAAAGAAAATGAAGGGACATTTAAAATAAATAAAAATCTGCGATGAATTATGATTCATTTTGAGTTAACTTTGACATAAATGTGATAAATTGTGATTAAATATTTTAATCGTTTGAGAGCACTAATATATACGTATATATACACTATACATACACATACACTATATATACACTATACATACACATACACTATATATACACTATACATACACATAATACACTATACATACACATACACTATATATACACTATACATACACATAATACACTATACATACACATACACATACACTATACATACACATACACTATATATACACTATACATACACATAATACACTATACATACACATACACTATACATACACATACACTATACATACACATACACTATATATACACTATACATACACATACACTATACATACACATACACTATACATACACATACACTATATATACACTATACATACACATAATACACTATACATACACATACACTATACATACACATACACTATACATACACATATACTATACATACACATACACTATACATACACATACACTATATATACACTATACATACACATATACATACACATAATACACTATACATACACTATACATACACATACACTATACATACACATACACTATACATACACATACACTATACATACACTATACATACACATACACTATACATACACATACACTATACATACACATATACTATACTACACATATACTATATATACACTATACATACACATATACATACACATACACTATACATACACATACACTATACATACACATACACTATACATACACATACACTATACATACACATATACTATACTACACATATACTATACATACACTATACATACACATATACTATACATACACATATACTATACTACACATATACTATACATACACATATACTATACATACACATATACTATACTACACATATACTATACATACACATATACTATGGCTGTCTACATTAATGCATTCATCTATGTGATCAATGTGGTCTAGATTAAGGCAACTAAATATTTTAACATAGTTAACGTTGGTGTTTAATCCTTGACTGGAGGTAAAACAGCAGGAAGAGTCACTAGTTCAACATGTTCTGTCCCCAAGATGATCAAATATGTTTTAACGTTAACAATTAAACAACAGGGTCTAAAATACATACTTTCTAAAGTGATGTTTTTTAACCAAGAAACTGTTTGTCCTCCAGAAGAATTCTGTCCACCCAAACACGTCTTCAGTCCCGTCCTGACAGGAACTAATAGAGACGTACATTCCTGTGTGTGTGTGTGTGTGCGCATGTGTGTGTGTGTGTGTGTGTGTGTGTGTGTGTGTGCGTATGCGTATGCGTGTGCGTGTGCGCTAGTATGTGTGTTGTCTTGCTTATATAATTAAGGGGCTTATTTCATTTTCAAAGACATTCCAAACATTTATCAGTGTTTTGTGTGTGTGTGTGTGTGTGTGTGTTTGTGTGTGTGTGTGTGTGTGTGTGTGTGTGTGTGTGTGTGTGTGTGTGTGTCTCTGTCAGTGTGAAGAATTTCTGGAGTCTGGAGTTCTGTGAGGAACGTCTGGTTGTTATAATAATATCAATAATGATAAGCATGATGACAGTAATGATAATACTGTAATGGTATTAATAATAATGATAATAAAAGTGATAATATAAAAAATGATTATAAAATCAATAATGATGAGTAATAATGATAATGCTAATGAATACAAAATAATGATAATAATATTGAAGATAAAGCAAAGCTCTTTTTCTTCATTCTCCCCCCCTCGTTGCCGGTCCCCGGGGGGGGGGGGCCCTCATGCTGTCGGGACCCTGCAGGGACCCTGGGACAGCCTCCGGGTTCCAGAGAAGAGCTGGATCAGCCCATTTAGGAGAGCTTTGTCTAGAACACACTGCTGGCTCCAGACGAGAGGAAGATGTACCGGCAGTAACGTTGACTATATACCCATATAGTCAACTATTGTCCTGGTCTTACCTTGTAACCTGGTAACAGAACCAATACCAATGGAAGGTTAGCTTCTTTTTTCATGGTTGACACACAAATGTTTTCATCAATGTCCTCCTTCTGGTCTCGGTACTCGTGTTCAGATCCTGGACCTTGTTGTTTGTTTGTTGGACTTCTCATCTCACTGCCTTTTGATGCTGGTGATAATCCTTCCCTCCAGTCCTTGGTTCTAGACTAGCTAATCCAGAAGTAGTAGAAGTATTTATCATGGCATAGCATCAGGACTGACACGCTAATCCGGGATGTGAAGGAAATGAAAGCCAGATGCTGGAGGGCAGCAGAAAGTGATTCAAACTATCTACAGCTCGCTGACCGGTTTTATCCTTCAAACATCTGAAGGCTGAAACCACAAAAACATCCTGAATGTTCTGCTTTGTTTTAGTGCCAGTCGTTCATTTTTTCTACGTTGGTTCCATGCGTTGCCTAGGAACCTTATGGACTCCACGCTGCCCCGTCCCTCAGGTGAGCTCACACTGTGCTTCCTTTCATGGTCCCCCTGGCATCTTTGTTCACCCATTCACCTGTCGGTAAAGCAACACACCACTAACCAGTTGCCAAATTGGAAATGCAGTCACCTGCCTCTGTTATCTACTATCTTTACTTTGTCTGTGAAAAAGATCAAGACCAGGAGATTGTGAAGCCAGAGCTTCATGTGTTAAAGCTGCATTCTCTGTAGTGACCACCAGGGGGCGACTCCTCTGGTCTGAGAGAAAATCACTACTTCTCACACACTCAAACAGTAAAGTGGCGAGTTAACTTCAGGTCATTAGCTTCACATCTACCTACAGCTGTAGGAATATTTCTGGTCAGCGGTGTTCTGGCCGATGGGGGTTGGTCTCGTGGGAGGTCCAGTCATGCTGGTGTGATTACCTCCTGCTTCACTGCTTTGGAACAGAGGAGCTGACTCGACTTCCAGGGATCAACGTATGAACCTGGGCGTGGAGCGGGTGGTTTGGCTTCGCCGCTAGACTGTCTCAGGGTTAGATTACCATAAGGAGGACGAGGGCTTTGAGGGACAAAGAGACCCAACGGGAGGCACGTGAGAAGGGTGCAGTATAGGATCACAATGAGACAAAGCAGAGCTGAGTAGACCCTCAGTAACCTGGCTGAGGCTCTGAAACATGTTGGACCTCGTGAAGCAGCCTTATCCTAAACACGGGGTATTGCTCCAGTTCACTGAGCTCCCCTTAGTACACAGACATGTTTGTTCGTCATGTTCTATTATTTACATAACACACCTGAAGTAGAGAGCCTAGATAACTACATGATACTACCACTAGGAGCACTAGCATTAGAGTCCCTGCTACCAGTACTACTATCGATACCAGCAGTACTATGACCAACACTACCAATACTAGCGATAACATCACTACCACTAGAGCCACTACAATCAGTAGTACTGTAAGCAAAGTGGGTGTAAGACCAGGAAATAATTCAGTCCATCACGTTGTGGATTTTCCCTGAACTTAGTCCCGTTCTCACAGAAACCACCTCTTCTTCTGTCTCCCTCTCACCTCCAGACACCGAACAGCGCCGACTAGTGTTCAGAATTTGTATCCCTCTTAACATAAAATACCAAATATGTGTATACAAGATGACACAATTTCACTCGTACACTACAATCAATACCAGCAGTACTACGACCAATACCAGCACTACTACCAATACTATCTCTACCAGTACCAATGGTTCTTCAGAAGCAGCTTCCCAGAGACAAGACTCCCACTCAGCTGATGAAGAAAGTCACACAGCTCAAGTTTTACGACAGATGTGCCCGATTCACATCTGGATGCTCTGCTTTGATCTCCTCGAGTCAGTCTCACTTCAAAAAGCTTTTATTTAAATGAAATATTTAACGTCACATCAACATGACAATCGAGGAACCTAAATCACATGCAGCCAATTTATTGATTCATGAGATGCCATAAAGCTCACACAGTGATTATTGACTTTGGTTGTTTAGCATCAATCCCAGATCATTTGGAACAATAATGTAAATTATAAGACATCCTTTTAGAACAAAACTTCTCGGTTCAGAATGATCTCGTGCAAATATCACGAGCATAGTGCCGATCAGCCTCATTGTTTCTACCGGCTTCACAGCGACATAAGATTCTGATACTTCACCTTTTCTCCATCTGACGATCTGCCTTTAGCTTTGACCACGTTTACTCTGCATGACATAATCATCTGGTTAACTCTGACATCGTCCCGAGCATGTGCCTGAAGCATGGTGAAGACGAGGTCAGAGCACAGCCTGGATCCAAGCGTCCACCTGAGGACAGGTGAGCTAGCTCTGCATGAAGAGGTGGAAGTTGGCTCTGGTGAACTCCTGATGGATGGTCTCCAGCAGGACGTCGTCCGGCTGGCCTTCCTCCGCCCCCTCCCGCCTCCATCCTCCTGCTGCTCCTCGGGCACACAGGAGCGGCTGGAGCTCCGGCGTGTAGGTGAAGCTGAAGGCGGTGCGATAGATGAGGCCGTCCAATCGGAGGAGCGACAGGGGGACGGTCGTGATGTGCCTCAAACGGCGCCAGCCCTCACTGAAGACGGAGACGTCCGGAACGACGCAGAGCAGAGACTGGGGAGACCTAAGCAGGACAAACACAGGGACACAAAGTACAACCTGGAGGACAGAACTTTCAGCCTGGACCTGGACGTTCAATGGTCTCCAGGTAATGAAAGAAGCTCTGATCATTAACTCCATTGACAGATTAACAGTAACCATTTGGTGGGGGAGCAAACGTAGTAGATTTAAAATACTAAATATGAATCAGGTGATGGGGCCACGTCCTGTGACTATGGAGGCCTCAGCACGTTGGCTGTGGGCTCTGACCTCAGGAGCCGGTGAAGGTCGAGTCCTGCTGCGACTTATCGGAGGGAGCTTCATTGGCCCCTTTCATGCCTCTCAGGTCTACTTTTATAGAGAAGCTGATAAGCTGATTAATGGATCATTAGAATAATTGCTAGTTGCAGCCCGTTCCTTTAAGCCTAGTTATTTCCAGCATTGTGCAGAAGGGTATTAGCCAAACGTAGCGTAAAGCCTGGAAGAGGGGAACGGTGCCTTTAGTGCAAACAGGATTTTGATCAGTGAGCTCTAGAGAGCAGTTTGATTTTCAGGATCAAACAGAACATAATTTGGGTTCCGGCTGTTCGGTTGTGTAATATTTGGTGCTTTATTTGCTATAAAAAGCTGACTTTTATGTGCGGTTCTCTGAACTGATTCTGTTCCGGGAGCTGCTGGTGTGATCATCTGACACGCTGAGGCTTCATATCTCAAAGAGTTCTTCCACTCTTAGAATGTACTTCTTTCTATATCAGGATTTATAACATGAATCCACATGATGATTCAGGCTCCACAGCCTTCATCTGTTAGGCTCCTCCTCCTTTCTCACCTGTGCACACGACACACCCACCTGAACATGGTCTCAGCCTCGATGTTTCCAAACCACACCTTGAGATGAGGGCTCAGGTTCTCTCCGTGGACCTCCAGCGTGGCAACATGTCCTCCACCATTCACCTGACGTAGCACACACACACAGACACACACAGTTTTAGGAAGACATCTAGTAACATATTCACATCACCTCCACCCCCCCCAACTCACCTCTAACCCTGTGATGACTGGGAAAGGAGTAACCGGTGTCTGGATGCACGACGGTCCCTGATTGAAGGTGAACTCCACCGCCTCCACCCCGATGATGGTCCAGCAGGACCCGTCGTTCAGCACCACCCTGCCGGGGTCCTTGGCACTGGACGGCGCCTGGAGAGGAGGAAGAGGGTGGGATGAAGAGGAGCCGATAGGAGGAGGAGGGCAGGATGAAGAGGAGGGGGGCAGGAGGGGGCCGAGGTGAGGAGGAGCCAGGCAGGAGGGGGGCCGGGTGAAGAGGAGGGGGGGCAGGAGGGGGGCGGAGTGAAGAGGAGAGGGGCGGGTGAAGAGGAGGGGGGGCAGGAGGGGGGCGGAGTGAAGAGGAGCCAGGCAGGAGGGGGGCCGGGTGAAGAGGAGGGGGGGCAGGAGGGGGGCGGAGTGAAGAGGAGAGGGGCGGGTGAAGAGGAGGGGGGCCGAGGTGAAGAGGGGGGGGGGCAGGAGGGGGCGGGGTGAAGAGGAGGAGGGCGGAGTGAAGAGGAGGGGGGGCAGGAGGGGGCGGGGTGAAGAGGAGGGGGGGCAGGAGGGGGGCGGGGTGAAGAGGAGGGGGGGCGAGCAGCAGCCTCACATGGTGCAGCCCGACGACGTCGTTGGACAAACACAGGTAGGCCTCAGGGTCGTCTCGCAGCTGGAAGGAGCACTTGTGGAGCTGAGAGACGGGCTCGTCCACGTCCAGGATGGCGTGCTGCTTGTTGACCTTACGGATGACCTGGACACACGGAGCAGACTCAAGGTCAAAGTGGGTGAACCCCTCTAGTCAGCAGGGCCGTCTTGCCCTCTGGACGACCTCCGTCTCGGTCTTAGCATCGCCTTGTAAAATGACTCCAAGGCCGCGTGGAACAGTCCATAAGGAACCTCCTAGCGTCCTTTCCTAACCACTACGCCTTGACCGCTGAGGAAATCGTCACGGGGGCAAGGAAAGGTGGTAAGGAGAGTTCAACAGTTAGTTAGTAAAGGTGAACGTCGATGTTTAAAGAGTCAATACAAGACTATCAAGAATATCCAGATAACAAAATAGCGCCTCTATTTGGCATTTGATTATCATCAGTCTGTTAAAGACTGTTACCATAGAGACCGGTTCCATTTGCAGAGCTAGACTGACAAAACTGACTGTAATTTATTTGGCCTACAAAATAATGTACTTTTTTAGTCCATGTAATAACAAACCAGGAAGTTCAAAAAGAAAAGTTGTAAGTAGCAGCATTCAACTCCAACCATCCTCTTCCTGAAACGTAATCGAGTGGTTTCCTGTGAATTACGTTCGTTGACTTGAATACTAAACCCTAAGAAGGTCCCCAGCTACGGAGCGCTGTGACAGAACTCCGAGGCCTCAGAGGCCGATTACCAGGAAAACACACAGAAAGCTCTGCATCAAGCAGAAGACCAAGACCTGACTGGATGAAATACCTGACAGGGTGGAGGCTGGAAGGTGGAGCAGCTGCAGCTGTGTGCAGGAAGCTGACAGGAAGGGACTGTGAATACCTCGTGGTGTCTCCATTACATGGCTCTACCAACACACTCCTGCAGCAGTCTGCTGATCCAGCTCAACCTTCTGGTCAACCTCCATCTCTCTGCAGACAACCGCGACCTCCACCCACTCTCAGCAGGAAAAAAGCCTCTCCACCCAAACGCGTGGATGAGGACAGAGAGGCCGTCGGGTTGACCTTCAGCGGAGGTCGTAAAGGAAAAACCTGCGCAGACGTGGCGGCTCAGGTGGCCGGGGGGGTTACACCCGATCAGACCAATCCCACAATGCATCAGTGCTGCACACTGAGATTAGAGACGGAGAGACGTCATCACGGACTAAAAAGCTCAGCTTAAACCTCTTCACCAAAAGAGAAAACAAAACCAAAGTGTTTCCAGGGGGACACTTATAACGACGCACACGGCTGTAAATGGTAAAAGCTCATTAGTCCAGAATGCAGCAGAACTTATGGAAAAAACAAAGACATCTGATGTCTGTGGTGAGATACGTCCCGTATGCATCAGCCTGTGTACCCAGAATGCAAAGCGCTCCAACGGTCTATGGTCACAACAACATCAACGGTGGTCAGGTCGCTGAATACCTGAGCGATAAAGTTCTTCCTCCTGATGGACTCCAGAAGGAATGCCATTGTACACTGTGTGTGTGTGTGTGTGTGTTCCTTTGTGTGCGTTACCATCGGCGGCAGAGCAGCTCCGGTCTCGGTGCACACTAACTGGACCACGCAGCCGTAACAGATGAAGCCTTCGCTCAGCACAAAGTCTCCTTGGTCGACACGCTGGTCCTCCACTAGACACACACACACACAACCACACACAAATACACACAATAACCACACAACCAATCAACTGAACGCAAAGAGGCGTCGATGTTTGGAGGAGCGAGAAAAGAAACGCCAGAGACAGTGAGAGTTATATGAAGAGTGTGTGTGTGTGTGTGCGTGTGTGCGTGTGCATGTGTGTGTGTGTGTCTGTGTGTGTGTCTGTGCGTGTGTGTGCGTGTGTGTCTGTGTGTGTGTCTGTGCGTGTGTGTGCGTCTGTGTGTGTGTGTGTGTCTGTGTGTGTGTCTGTGCGTGTGCGTGTGTGCGTGCGTGTGCGTGTGCGTGTGTGTGTCTGTGTGTGTGTGTGTGCGTGTGCGTGCGTGTGTGTGTCTGTGTGTGTGTGTGTGTGTGTGTGTCTGTGTGTGTGTGTCTGTGTCTGTGTGTGTGTGTGTGTGTGTGTGTGTGTGTGTGCGTGTGCGTGTGCGTGTCTGTGTGTGTGTGTGTGTGTGTGTGTGTCTGTGTGTGTGTGTGCGTGTGTGTGTCTGTGTGTGTGTGTGTGTGCGTGTGTGTGTCTGTGTGTGTGTGTGTGTGTGTGTGTGTGTGTCTGTGTGTGTGTGTGCGTGTGTGTGTCTGTGTGTGTGTGTGTGTGTGTGGTCTATGAATAACCGGGCTCAGGAGCTGTTGGAGGTCGCTGCACACCGCGTTGGACAAATAAGCTCTCAGAGTGTGAGGGAAGCTCACAGTGTCTAGTGTTGGTCTCCAGATGTGGAACTGTCCCATACGGGTGTTCGTATCCCAGCATGCACTTGGGCTGGGGAGTTAACTATGAGCAGAATGTGTCTAAAAGGAGGAGTAATGTCATGTGACCTGTGTGAAGTTCGTTCTGCTGTAGAGCTTCTTCCTCGGTCTCGTCTCTATGAGGCACCAAACTCAACATGCCGGTCGTTTGGAGCGACAATGAGGTCACGTGATCGGTGAAACAATAACAACAAAGAGACGATTTTGTCTTGAAGATCAAATTTCTTAAACACTTTTTGATCCGCTTCAACAGCCCAACAGTAGATGTGTTGACGGTGACACCGTGTGCCCCCTCACACGCACCCAGGGTGATGGTGAAGGCCGTCCACTGCCTGGCGCTGGCGACGAAGGCTCCTCTGTCCACCGACAGGTACCGAGTGCTGACGGTCTGAGAGCGAAGGCGATTGAACAGAGCTACTCGAGAGCAGGAGGAGATACACACTGAGCACAGACACACACACAGGGACACACAAAGCACTGACTTAAGAATGTGCCTTTATTGGTTGACACATCATTTAAATACACCCATTACAACCACCACAACCATCAATACCATTACAAGCAAAACCACTGCAACCATTAAAACCACTACCACCACTTTAACCATTATAAACCAAACCTGACCCATAGTGACGCCACGAACCAGGTCTTTGAGTCTCCTTATTTGCTAACAATGTTTGGGTGAGGAGCTCAGATCCTCACAGAGATTAACAGGAAGCTTCAGTCGGAGACGACCTTGTGACTTCTGGGGTTTTGGATCAGACATCATCTGCATATCTGTTTACACAATGATACGTTTAACAGCTGCTCGCCCAGGTGGTAAATAGACCATGTGGATCAGATCCAGCTGGACTTAGAGATGAAACTGGCGGACGGACTGGGGACTCACGGTCGGCGTTCTTCATGGACTGTCTCTTCTGGGACGGCTTGGAGATGACTTTGATCATCCGGCTGTGGAAAGAACCCACTTCCTGTCGGTGGCCCACAAACAGCCGCAGCAGCAAGCAGAAGTGCTTCCTCTTGTCTTGGTCGGAGATGAACAGGGACTTGGCCGAGGCAAACATCTGAAAGACGGAGGCAGAGGAATAAAACACAGAGAGAAGATGTTTGTGATGCTCAATGTATGCTCAGGAGACATGGGGTCTGCAAGAATAGTGTGCAGAAGAACACATGTTTGGTCACTAAATGTCTCCTGGTGTCTCCCCCGCAGACGAGGAAGAAGCCAGTAGACACACACTCCACTGTTCGCTGAGTCAACAACAGGCCGCAATAAAGTAGCCGATGCTCTTGTTTGAGTCAACAAACACACGGTGGTGTTTCTCCATCAGACACAACAGGGTAGAGGTCTGACATCCGTCTGAAGACGGCACAAACAGGACAGAAGGGCCCAACAGCGGATTATTAAAAGTCACCCAGACCACCGTAGGAACAAATCTACTGAGCATCAGGGGCAAGAGGCACCTACAGAGAGCGTTGTGTCTCCACCAGGGGGCGACTCCTCTGGTCTTACACAAGTCTATGAGAAAATGGCGTCCCTCCCTCCTCCTCAGTCCGGACAGAGAGGCGTGCCCCCCTCCCCATCCCTCTCACCCTGGAGTCCTGCTGCTCGTCAAAGGCCAGCTTGAAGGAGTCGGCCTGAGACTGAGCGGAGCTGTCCAGGCACATGTAACCGCACGGCCGGTATGCCGAGTCACCACCGCGGCCGTCTGCTGGAGAGACATATCTTCAACAAACAGCTGTATTCAATGGTCTTCTCGTGAGCCCACTGTGTTTCAGGTTCCTCTACCTTTCAAGTGGTCCTGCATGACCCTCCATCCATCACCGCTGATGTAAACACAAGGAGGAGGGCAGAAGAACCTGAAGGTGACGACAGAGGTCAGTCCATCAGAATCAGAACCACTTTTTACTACATGTCAGAGGTGCATAATCATTTAATAATAATAATAATTTCACTGCACTACATCTCAGAGGTAGATGTTGTCCTTCCGTATGACATGAAGCTGATAATACTTAAATGCTGAAACCTCTTCTCGTTGCCGTAGGACTTCTGAGCGACCTTCGCATGCAGGATGGTGATGCTTTGGTCAGCGTGAGCTTCTGTTCCTGGTTCCCTCGGTGCTCCCAACTGATGATGAAAGCCCAGATCCAGTCTGCCGATTGGACAAGAGCTCTGTCAGTCACAAACAGCCATGAAATAATTTCTTTAAGTGTATGTCCTGTCGTTTAGTTTGAAACATTAGCTCTACTACCACTACGAGCACAATGCGAGGACATATAGACTGAAGTTAGCATGCTAACCGGTTAGCTCCCTGGGTTGTAATACCACTTGTGACCTGGAGAGGCGATAGTGAGTCCAGCCTGTACTCCGCCCACAGCAGAGTTCTGTCTTATCTTATTTTAATTTCTTTGATTTCAACCTCAACCTTTGACCCGAACTGAACAAAGTGTCTTCAGAATAAGCCAATAAATGACTCAGCAGCGAGACGGGAACCTCAGGAGAACACGTCCTCCTCAGAAGGCAGCGCAGGTACCGATTCAGGCTCTTGTCATCTCCCTCCTGGACTACTGTAACTCTCTCCTGCAGGTCTCCTGCTACCACCATTCCACCTCTGCAGCTCATCCAGAATGCAGCAGCTCCACTGGTCTTTAACCTTCCTAAGTTCTCTAAGCTCTCTGAGGACATCAGGACCACAGAGAGCCTTCACATCTTCAGACTAAAGACACACCTCTTCAGACTCTACCTCCACTAACACACTAACTAACTGTAGCACTTACATTGGACTTATAATGGTTCTTATCTACAGCGAGTTGTACATCGGCTTATTTGATGAAATTGCACTTTCTTGTTTCTTGCTCTTGTGAGTTTGTGTCCTTATGGTTGAAATGTTCTTATTGTAACTTATTGTAATGTAATGTAATGGAAAGAAGGGCTCAGTCTGAACCCTCAGTCTTGATGGTGATGATCATGATGGACTTCACAGCCGTGAGACACAGACAAGCTAAGCCCAGTTCTGAATGTGGCAGAAGATCCAGGAATGTGGAGGCGTAACACACATGAGACAATGGAGGAGTTATTCTGGTTCTGCTACCTGATCCCAGAGACATAAAGAGAACAACCTGTGCACATCTCTACCGATTGAAAATGTGGATTTTATAGCAGAAATAAATACGTTTCTGCAACAGAAATGTTAAGTGAATGAAATATTACACACTGGTCCTTGGTGGAGTCCATCCAAACGACTCAGGGAGTTTAGACCAGGAAACTACTTGTGTTCTGTTTTTGACATTATTGCCATTCAGCAAATGATCAAATGTCTGCTGGAGGAAATATCACAGAGACGTTTTCTCCAGGAACACAAGGCTCAGATTATCCATCTGAGACTCAATGTGCCTGTTTTCTAAAATGCTCTGACATTGTTCATGTCTTCAGCAAAGTGACCTCAGCGCCGTCAGTCCACCTTTCAGCCCAGGTCAGGGTTCACACACCGCCTGTGTGTGCGCTCAGGCTCCAGGGTGCCGGCAGAAGTCTAAATTAGACATTCACATCTTCAAAGGTCAGAGGTCAGCGTGTCGGCAGCTCAGACCTTCTGGCATTTCACACCGTGAACACAGAATGGAGAGAAGTAAGGAAAGAGAGCGGGGGAACTTTCACCTCCCACAGAGTAATGATCTTCTGGGTCAGAGGTCGTTCTGCTGAAGAATTAGTTTAGTTTGAGCCCCGACTGAACAGGTGTCAACCAAGAAGTATTCAAATCTTTTACTGCGAGAAAAGTACTAATACAACAGAGTGGAAGTACTCCTGGATTCAAACCCCAGTGAAGTAAAAGTACCTCGGTTTTCGTCAGATAAATGTACTCAAGTATTACCGACTGTTCTGGGTCGTCCAGGGCGGACTGGTCTCTTCTAGAGTCTGAGCTGAAGGAACCAGAAATAGAACATCTGGTCCCTGATGGTCTCGTGTACTGGTGGAGGTCTATAGAGGTTCAGGGTTTCTGTATAAATATTCCTGCAGTTTTCATGTGTTTGTGGCATGAAGCTCTCTGACGGACAGGAGGAAGGGGGCGGGGTCTCCGCCCTAATGCCTCCACCTCTTGGAGCCCGCAGCAGGTCACGGAGCGAGAGGCGCGAGCGACACGTGACACCGCGGCGAGAGCGTCGGGATAAAGGAGCGCGTCCTCGCCGCCGTGCGTCTTACCGGACTTGTTGCCGCGGACGATCACCTGCCTTACCTGTCCCACCCGCCGGAGCCCGGAGCGTCGCGTCCCGCCAGCAGCGTCCCCAGGTGAGTGAGCGGGCCGCCCGGGGCGGGGGTCCCAGGAGCGGGGCAGAGCCGAGCCGGGTCCGCGGGCCGGGATCCGGTCCGGCTGCTCGATGATTCTGGCAGTTTGAAAAGGTGCAAAGAGAGAAAATGTTTATTTAATAATAATAGTAATAATATTCAGATGATCACTTAATAATAACAAGCTGCTTCTGATTCAATGTTGATAAACTCATAAATAGCTTTATTTTGTCAGTGTGATCGACAGGAAGCTACAAATAAAACCGGTAGAGAAAGTGAGAGAGAAAGGGGAGAGAGAAAGGGGGGAGAGACACACACAGAGTGGGAGAGAGAGACACAGAGTCCGAGAGAGAGACACAGAGTGGGGAGGGGGGGGGTCATTCTCTGGGTGCACACTGGTTGCCTGGAGGTGATGTTCAGTGCAGGATGCAGACAGACAGGGAACCGTCCAAGGGGTGAGAGAGACAGACAGGGAACCAGTCAAGCGGTGAGACAGGCAGACAGACAGGGAACCAGTCAAGCAGTGAGACAGGCAGGCTGACAGACAGGGAACCAGTCAAGCAGTGAGACAGGCAGGCTGACAGACAGGGAACCAGTCAAGCGGTGAGACAGACAGACAGGGAACCAGTCAAGCGGTGAGACAGGCAGGCTGACAGACAGGGAACCAGTCAAGCGGTGAGACAGACAGACAGGGAACCAGTCAAGCGGTGAGACAGACAGACAGGCAGACAGACAGGGCACATCTGGCTCTAATCTTAACAACAAGAGCAGTGTGTTCTTCTCCAGCTGTCATTCAAAACTAACTAGAGGTCTCAGTCCCTCCTGTCTGTCTGAACACAGACAGACTGCTGAGTGTTTGTAACCTTTCCTTCACTTCTTCACCCCCTGAGACAAGGAGGGGGTGGGTGTACTGCATGTGAAAACACTAAAGAAGATGTTATGTCACAGTTGTGGATGTTTTGTGATTAGTTAAACGGTCTGTACAGGTTGTCAATCACACTGTTGCTTTAAGAGGTGGAGGGGCTACTGCATACACACCTAACTTCAAAAGTACCTTCTCCCCGTGTCTGCGTGGGTTCTCTCCGGGTTCTTCGGCTTCCTTCCACAGTCTAAAGACATGCTCTGGGGGGTTTGGTCAATGATGACTCTAAATTGCTCGTGGATGTGCGTGTGAGTGGTTGTGTGTCTCCTTGTCAGCTCTGCGATTGACTGGTGATCGATCCAGGGTGTACCCCGTCTCCCGTCTCATGTTGGGTGAGATTGACTCCAGCTCCCCAAAAACAGTTTGAACAGATTGATAGGTCAGCAGAAAGACAAAGCTCCCTTCACTGGTTACCAGTCTGCTCCTGTTACATCTACTGCATCCACTACACCTGGACCAGTTAGCACCTCTACTCACTACACTTGGACCAGGTAGCACCTCTACTCACTACACTTGGACCAGGTAGCACCTCTACTCACTACACTTGGACCAGGTAGCACCTCTACTCACTACACCTGGACCAGGTAGCACCTCTACTCACTACATCTGGACCAGGTAGCACTATATTAGCACTTACTTATAGCACTTGTAGTTTGGTTTTCTTCTTGAAGAAATTGTACTTTGTTGTTCTGGTTCTGGTCCCTCTTGGTTGGCTGCACTTATTGTAGGTCACTTTGGATAAAAGCCTCAGCTAAATGATGAATGTAAACGTAACGTCCTGTGTGTCTCACCATTGCCGGTGTGCAGAGCGTCCATGGCGACCTCGTCAAGAGGCTGCGTTGCGCGGGTCCATCGGCTGAAGGTGTGTTGCTCAACACAACGCGGACTCATACATACGAAGCAGCCTGATGGTCCAGTGGTCTCTGTGCACCAAAGAAAGGATTGAAACCAGAGCGTGACGTGGTGGTTAATATCAGTGCCACCATGACAACAAAAAGCCTCCTCCTCTTCCTCTTCTGCTTCTGGCTGAACCTCTCTGTCCAGATGTTCTAGTTGTTCAGGTCAAGCACCGTGAGAGTAAGAAGGTTGGCTCGGTTAGAACACGCGAGTCAACCAGTGTCACCAGTAAGAACAGACCAGTTGCTCCAGCTCAGCGTACAGTAAGAGAGGTGTGTGTGTGTGTGTGTTTACCCTCCATCCTGGACCTGTTATCAGACCCCTGTGAGTGTGTGTGTTTAGGGAGATAGCCACCTGTGGCCGGGCGGCAGGTTTCTCACACACACCTTTCCTTCGTCTTTTCTTTTCTCTGATTGGTTCAAATTTGTTCTATTTCATGTTTACACCTTCATATATCGTAAATTCCGGACGATAAGCCACTACTTTTCCCCGCGCTTTGAACCCTGCGGCTTATACAACGGCGCGGCTAACGTATCATTGTTTACGTGCTAACGTGCGAGAGCGAGACAGACATGTGCGGGCAACGTCCGGCTGTCGGAGAAGGAAACAGAGCGGACACTGATGTTCAAGCTTCTTGTCTTACCTTCTGTGCAGTTCGTCATGTAAATCTGACCTTTGACCCTCATTGGGGACACCTCTCAGAGTTCTGCCTCGCTCGGGTCTGTTCTGCAGAAACCCGTCAGAGGACATGGAGACAGAAGTCTGCAGAAAGCGTTAGCATGTTGATGCTTGGCAGCAGCAGGAAGTGATGGACCAGTCCTCAGGGTCAAGGAACCTTGAGAGGAACCTGGGAGTGGGCGTAAATGAAAGTTATGACCGTTAGAGGACGAACAGAGACACCCTCTCTTTGTCTGACTAAAGTTAGGTTGGGCTTTGCTTCTGGGATCAGATGAGCTGAGGAGGCGAGCGGTAACAACGATGCCCAAAAGAATCAAAAGACAACCTTCTGCAGCTGTGAGCTGAAGAACCACTTCCTCAAATATATTCACCTAGACGGACAAGTCCTAAACTGTTGAATGGATTTACGAGCAGTCAGTAAGTCATAATGAAATCTTTATGGCTGATTGATCCAGTAGTGTGAGAGACTAATGTGGACAGACACCGACTTCTGTTTAATCCTGAGCATATTCTTACCAAATTACATTACAGCTGATGCTTTCATCCAAAACGACTTACATTGCAATTTTAACCCATGGCTCTTTACATTTTTGCACAGGGAGCAATTAGTGGCTCAGGGACCAAAATATGTCAGACATACAAGGAATTTGACTTGTCGGTTGGTGCATGACATCAGACAGTAAGACGATGTTCAACAAGACAGGTAAGACAACATAGTGCAAGGGGAATTTAAATAAAAAATACAATAAAGTGTGTGTGTGTGTGTGTGTGTGTGTGTGTGTGGGGGGGGCTGCACATGCTGGTCGCAGCATGATGGTGGTAGATTGTTCAGTGAGGGAGACAGGAAGTGGGTGTTGGGGGGAAGGTTTCTGTGTGTGCGGGGGGACGGGCGGGGGCTCGGCTACAGAAAGTCATACTGAGGCGTCTTTGTCCTACACACACGGACACGCTCACACACACCGACCTGGATAAAGTGTCTCAAGTGTCCTTCAAATCTGTCCTCTGTGTCAAATGAGCTTTTTCTTTAAACATGAAGCGATATTCATATTTAAATACAGTGAGTATTGCCTCAATGCCATCACGTGGATCACGTGGCAGTGGGTGTGTCTTCTCCTCCTGATGATCTCTTTCAATCTGGTATACCTTGATTCAAAGTGCCACAGATAATTCAATTCAATTCAATTCATTTTATTTTGTAGAGCCCATAATCGCAAATTACAAATTTGCCTCAGAGGGCTTTACAGTCTGTACACATACAACATCCTCTGTCCCGAAACCCTCCATCGGCACAGGAAAAACTCGAGATAGATACAGATAAAACCTCCCACCTTTAATAATAATAATAATAATGACAATAACAATGGCCCTGTTTACAATGGATGAGTCCATGTTAGTAATGATTCAAAGATAACCACATGTGTATCTCTCATACATAAATTCATAAAAAACTGTTTCACAATATGAAGACATGAGATCTGCTTCTCTCACAGGTATGTTCTTATGTGAACTTATTTTTTTTGGACATCCTGTTAGAGGAAATGAGAAAAACATGAACCTTCAGGAGGTCCTTCACAATAAAGGTTGGACCCGGAGACATTGAGATGAAGTTCGTCCGCTCCAGAAAGCCTTAAATCAAGCCCTCGTGGGAGGAGAGTGGGAGGGGCCAGTGGGAGTAGGAGGGGTCAAATCTGTAGAGGGGACATCACCACGGTAACGCCCATCACGTCTCCTGACGGCGTGAAGTCTCCTCACCCGAGGACAAAACAAATCTGACTATTACTTCATTGTATTGTTGGTGGAGCCGACGGTGTTCCTCCGTCAGCAGCCTCAACACTCAGTTACAGAGCAGACCAAGTTTTATATATATATATATATATTATGCCCTCTGTGTTGTTTTAAACCCGTCAGCACATGAAGCAAATATTTCATGAGTTTCTTCTTGAGTCAGACAACCTCTGCATTCCCCCCTCTGCTCCCTGAAAGGCTGATCCGGTTCCAGTCTGCTAGAAGAGGATGATGAGGATGAAGATGAGTGCGCTGTGTGGCTTCGTCCTGACGACTCTGCTCGTCCTCGCCTCCGCACGACCCAAAGCAGGTCAGTTATCATGACCCTATGCATAATAATAACCCTACATATAATAACAACATTATCACACTAACCCTAACACGTGGTACCCACCTCACGTCTACAGCAGGAGCCCAAAGTCCCGGAGGACGAGGCCCAGCTGGTAGATAATGTGGAAGTAGAACACACACACACACACACACATACACAGGTAGACACATTGTTTTCGACTTAAACAACATAAACATAACAAATCACATCAGATCATTGTCCCCTGAAGTCCCCCTGGACTTTTACTTTGGCTTTTTCTTCGAACATCACAGAGGTCGAAGCTCCTTTGAGTCCTACCCGACCCCCCCAGTGACGGTTTCTCTTCCTCCTTTCAGGTCCGGAGCAGAAGTGTAAGTCCGGTCCGGTGGATCTGGTCTTCCTCATCGACAGCTCCCGAAGCGTCCGGCCACATGAGTTCGAGACCATGAGGAAGTTCATGATCGACATCCTCAGCACCTTGGACATTGGACTCAACGCCACCAGGGTGGGAGTGGTTCAGTACTCCAGCCAGGTACTGACCCCGGATCCCGCCCACCTCCTGTTGGCGCTTCTCCTCCTGCAATATAGGTGGTGATTATGATCACACCTGCTCCTCTTTTGTTTCCAGGTGCGCAGCGAGTTCTCCTTGAAGACACACCCCGGGCTGGACGCCATGGTGAAGGGCATCAATGAGATCATCCCCCTCGCTCAGGGGACCATGACCGGACTCGCCATCAAATATGTGATGAACTCGGCTTTCATAGACGAGGAGGGAGACCGGCCGAAGGTGAGGCGAGCCGCCAGATTCACATTCCCTCCGTCAGGGCCGGAGACCCTAGACTTTAATGGAGAAAGAGTCTCCACAAAGTGGACATTACACTCTACCTCGCACGCCATCTTCAGACGAAAAGGGTAAACATTTCTCGGTCCACAACATGCTAACCCTCAGTAAACAACATGCTAACTCCCTCAGTCAAGGGCTGTCAACAACATGCTAACCCTCAGTAAACAACATGCTAACCCTTAGTAAATGAACATGCTAATCCTCAGACAACGTGCTAACTGTCAGTCAACAACGTGCTAACCCTGATCATGCAATCACTGGGTGACATACAAGGGGGGCTCTGGGGGTTTTAAGAATCCGATACCCCCTCAAAGAGGCAACAGCTAAAAGTATGGGGGGTCTCTAAAACGATTAGACAATTATTTAATACCTGCAAATGCGCAAACGTTGTTTTTGAAAGCTAACTAATGTCCAATTTGTTATTCAAACTGAAAAACACGTATTCATAAGGAGGAGGATCTTGCGCTGTAAACCAAACCGGATGAGACGTGATTCTCATTGTGGACTTAAAGACACTTGAGTCACATGATAACTCTCATAGCTGTTAGCCAAACAATCACATCTTCCGTGTCATTGAGATGACGTTGATTGGATGAGGATAGCGGTAAAAGATATGTCACAGAACAATATATAAAGGAGCCATTCAGGAGGTTTGTGTACCTCTTGGTGTTGGGAGCCAATCTCAGGTTGGCCACGGGTGGCAGCGTGACACAGTCTACATATGGGGGCACAGGTGCAATTAGGGTATCGGTGACGGGGAGATCGCACGGTTTTTACCGCTCCCAAGATGCGCAGCGAGATCAAGAACGAAATATAGATGCAGTTGTGGTTTATAAAGTATAAAACTAATAAACACCTTGGAAGACTTGGAATCTCTGTGTGAGCGAGTGAGGAACAGGATCTTCTCCTGCACCCTGCTGAGTGACCAACGAAAATCTGTCACTACATGTTATTTATTGTTAAAAATATTGTAACAACACAACGACATTCATCAATCGCCATTAATTAATCAAGATTAATGAAAAATGTGCGATTAATTCATTTTTTTAATCTAATCTAATAAACCCTAATTATTATTATTGTTATATATATATATATATATATATATATATATATATATGCATACATTATGGATCTCTCTGCTGCAGGCGTCGATCACTACATGTTATTTATTGTTATATGAAGATTCAAAGTAGAGAAACAGTTGAAATAGATGAAGGACATGTCTTTATTTCTAGTTAAGCATTATTCCTTGATTAACAGGGATTCTAACCTCCGTCCTACCAGCGTCCCCCTGAGTTCTGACCCAGAGGTCTTCTGTCCCCCCCAGGTGCCGAACGTGGCCGTGATCGTGACAGACGGGCGTCCTCAGGACCGCGTGGCGGAGGTGGCGGCCGAGGCCAGAGGGAAAGGCATCGAGATCTATGCCGTGGGCGTGGCAAGGGCCGACATGGCGTCGCTAAGGGCCATGGCGTCGCCACCCTTTGAGGACCATGTCTTCCTGGTGGAGTCCTTCGACCTCATCCACCAATTCGGGCTGCAGTTCCAGGACAAGCTCTGCGGTGAGATGCAGACAAGGACAATCACGTCCCCACATAAAAAGAGAATAGATTTGTATGGAAGTTCACTCCAAGTAGCTTTGGGTCAAGTTTCAGATTTTATTACTTAAATTAAAAAAAAATACGGGAAATGTTATCAAGCATCAATCAAAGACATATGACATCAAAGGTTCAAGGATGACATCACACCTGCGCGTCTTGTGATGCTGCTGATTCATCACGCCGTCTCAACACGATATTTATCCCTTGTGTTTTAACGTTAAACGTTAGCTGCTACTAGCTTAGCACACCTGAATCTCTGACCCAACCGTCGCTTGCCCAGCTGCATTATGGGTAATGTAGGCTTCAGGCTTTGTCAAGGAAGAAGACAGCATCTCTGGCTCTGCTGTTTGATACTCAGAGGAATAAAGATTTTGAAACCATTAAAGTTGAAATAAATAGAAACACCATTATTATGTATATGGAGTTCAGGACAAACAACCCCATTTGATAGACATTCATCATGTGATGAGGATATTGGGGCTGTCAACATAAATGCACTAATCTATGCGATTAATGTGGCCGAGATTAATCAAACAAGATATTTTAACGTACTTTCTTTTCCGGGACCGGAAGTAAACTGGAAAGCTTAAAGCACTGCTATGCTAAACTAGCTGCTGTGCTACTTCTATCTCAACATCTAACGTTACCTCTGCAGAGGACCACCACTGTGTCCCTAAAAGACCGTGGTTTGAAAACGTCCTGCTAAATGTGGGGACATTGTTGGCACTTCAAACACGTTAAATGATGGAGAGTTCAGAGCAAAGTGCACGAGGACGACAGGAAGAGTCGCTAGTTCAACGTGTTCCACCAAGTAGAATTCTGCCTCCAAGATCAGAATGTGTTGACATAAAATAACATTAGCAATTAAACAACAGGGTCTAAAATACACTTATACAATTTTCTAACGTGATCCCTCATTAGTCATTACTGTTTAGAAGAAAAACAAACATTCATTTAAAAAAAAATATTGTAACAACACAACAATATTCATCAATTGCCATTAATCAAGATTAATGAAAAATGTGCGATTAATTTGTTTTTTTAATCTAATCTAATAAACCCTAATTATTATTATTATATATATATATATGCATATATTATGGATCTCTCTGCTGCAGGCGTCGATCTGTGCTTGGAGTCGGAACACAGCTGTGAGCACATCTGTGAGAGCTCTCCGGGCTCCTTCCACTGCCTCTGTCTGCCCGGCTACACCCTGCGGGAGGACGGGAAGACGTGCGCAGGTAACCAGAAGGTCACATCTAGGGGGTCGGGTCCAAAAAAAGAACTTTACACCTAACCAGGGGCACAAGCAGGAAGCTTAGAAGTGCTGACTCACTGCTAGGCTCCAGGACTCGATCCACAGAAGATATCCAAACTTAATATCCCAAATGTCTCTGGACACCACATGAGGACATATGCAGAAAGAGATGCTTCATACACGATGCATCTGTGCGTGTGTGTGTTCCAGCCATCGATCTGTGTGCTGAGGAGAGACACGACTGTGAGCAGATCTGCGTCACTTCTCCCGGTTCTTTCACCTGCGACTGTAACAAAGGCTTCAAACTAGACGAGGACAAGAAGTCGTGCACAAGTTAGTGCACATACACACAAACATGTACACACACTGCTGACTCATCATCCCTCTGCAGACTTACATTAACCATCACTCAAAAGAACTAAAACATGAGTCCATTAAGATTAAAGCTCCTATTCCTTTTCTCCTTCTGAGATCTCAGAACGTATTTAACATTTGTTGCTCGTGACACATGAGCAGCGTGGATCTAAACGTCCCGCTCGCTGCTTCTGCCCCCCACAGTGATCGACTACTGTTCCTTTGGGAACCACAGTTGCGATCACGAGTGCGAGGGCGTTCTCAACGGCTACTTCTGCCGCTGTCACCAAGGATACAGGCTGCTGGACGCCAAGCGCTGCGAGGGTGAGTCGACGACAATGGCACATAGACACACAACACATACGCCACAATGCATGGTCACGTGACCACGGTGCATGGTCACATGTGTTCTAATATGCTTTAGGGCGGGACTACACATAAACGTCCGCATCATCTCTAACTTGTGTATTTATATTAGGATAATCTAAGTTTATTTACCTTTTTTCTCTAACGTTTTATCCATCGGATTGATGAAACCGTGTCCATGATATACTTTGTAGTAAAATCCACACACACACACTTTATATTAATGTGTGTGTGTCCTCCAGCCATCGACCTGTGCGCTGAGGAGAAACACAACTGTGAGCAGATCTGTTTCAGCGCACCAGGCGTCTTCACTTGCGACTGCAATGAAGGCTTCAAGCTGAATGAGGACAAGAAGACGTGCACACGTTAGTCAGGCCCTGCACGCGCACACACACATGCACGCACACGCACACACACACACACACACACACACGCACACACACACGGTCTAGAGTACAAGATTGTACTTCATCTCTGCAGCCTGAAGACGTCCCTTGGAAGATCAGCAGCAGTCCACTGTGTCATTGTGTGTGTGTGTGTGTGTGTGTGTGTGTGTGTGTGTGTGTGTGTGTGTGTGTGTGTGTGTGTGTGTGTGTGTGTGTGTGTGTGTGTGCGTCCTCCAGCCATCGACCTTTGCGCTGAGGGGAAAGACGACTGTGAGCAGATCTGCGTCAGTGCGCGAGGCGTCTTCACCTGCGACTGCAATGAAGGCTTCAAGCTGAATGAGGACAGGAAGACGTGCACAAGTCAGTGAGGTGTCGGGGGGAGTTGATCTCGGGTCTAAACTAAAGCCTTACTGAACCTGTGTGTGTTTGCAGACATGGACCTGTGCAGCAGCGTGCAGCACGGCTGTGAGCATCAGTGCGTGAGCACCCCGGGGAGCTTCTACTGCGTCTGTCCCGAGGGACAGCTGCTGCAGGAGGACGGCCGGAGCTGTGGCAGTGAGTCCTTTAAAGTCCTTCAGCCGATCCAGACCGCCATGGTCACCTTCATATTCATCACGCAATAATCATCCTGTGATACACAATACAAGGCCATGAAATAAGCGGACGCTTGCCAGTTCAGCCTGGTCTGGGGGAACCGAGCCCAACCGATTCATGGCGCCCCACATGAGTAGCGTCCCAAAGGGTTTATTTATCATTGGGCTCAACAAGCGTTGGGGCGGAGTGGGGGGGTGCTGCCTCACCTATAACGGTAAAATTGACGTTAACATTAAGATTACCTTTAATATTAACATTATTATTACCTTTAACAACTGGAAAATAAAAACATGCAGATTTCTGAATACGATAACGACGGTTGTAACAATGTCCGAGATTCTATATGAAAAATACTTCTTCTTTTTCAGGCTGTAAGTCAGCGAACATCGACCTGGTTCTCCTCATCGACGGATCCAAGAGCGTCAGGCCTCAGAACTTTGAGCTGGTCAAGAAGTTTGTCAACCAGGTGGGACTTCTTCCCATATCATATATAAATTATATATATATATATATATATATGTATGGATTCATGTCTCTGCAATATCGAGCCGTTGATTCACAAAACGTTCTCAGAATGCGGCGAATTGCCAAGTATAAAACAAGAATCGTCCTCCTGCTCGGCCTCGCTCACTCGTCCTCCTTCCCCCTGGTCCCCCTCCAGGTGGTGGACTCTCTGGACGTGTCAGCTCAGGGTACCAGGGTGGGTCTGGTCCAGTACTCGTCTAGGGTTCGGACCGAGTTCCCTCTCAACAGGCACCACACTGCTGATGAGATCAAAGCTGCCGTCATGAAGGTGAAAGCTTTTACCGCTTAGAGATGTTTGAAGAAGGTAATTGTCCAACAATCTTGATTCGAGCCGAGCCGTCCCACCAGAGCTCCTGTCCTCTTCCAGGTGGACTACATGGAGAAAGGCACCATGACGGGTCTGGCCCTGAAGCACATGCTGGAGACCAGCTTCTCGGAGGCCGAGGGAGCTCGACCCGCCGACCGCAACATCCCCCGAGTCGGGCTGGTCTTCACAGACGGACGCTCGCAGGACGACATCACGGAGTTTGCCAAGAAGGCCAAAGAGGCCGGTAAGACCTGGAGGGGGGGCCCTGCAGTCCGGTTTCTGCAGGCGACCTGCTCACAAGTGTGTGTGCGTGTGTGCGTGTGCATGTGTGTGTGTGTGTGTGTGTGTTCGCAGGTATCACCATGTACGCCGTGGGCGTCGGCAAAGCCGTGGAGGACGAACTGCGTGAGATCGCCTCGGAGCCGCTGGAGAAACATTTCTACTACACCACCGACTTCAGCGCCATCAGCACCATCGCCGAGAACCTGAAACTCAACGTGTGCCCAGGTACGGCACCGCGGTCCGGTTAGCACCATGCTAACGCCACTAGCACCCAACATGGGCCTACAGTAAGAAAACGGCAGAACTATTTAGAATAAAACCATACAGACTACTTCATTATACGTAAACAAGGAAAGATTTGATTAATAATTGTTGAACAGGATTTTATCTTTTTCAACAAAAGTAAAACTGTCTGCCATGATGTCATTATGTGGTGATGTCATGATGTCCCGTTGTCCATCTACTGATAGAAGACCAATGCCGGGAGGAGTTGAAGAAAGGGTTAACTTAACATGTATGTAATCCATCTGACGGACACGCTGTGTTTGTGCAGCGGAGAGTCAGGGAAAGATCGAGGTGAAGGACCCGTGTGCCTGTGAGAGCCTGGTGGAGTTCCAGCAGGCCACCATGAGCAGCCTGGAGCAGCTCACCAGCAAACATATCCTTCATCTAAAGAAACATATTCATCCAAACACTAATAGGGGGACAGACCAGGACTCGCTTTGTATTCTGGGTCGGAGGTGAGGAGCACAGACCGGTTCCTCAGTAAGTCATAGAGGAACCTGTGTGAAGACTAATGAGTATAATAAGAATAAGTAGGTTTTCTGTTCTGTAGAATCTGCTGAAACTATGAAGCATGTCTTTGTGACCTTACAATGAGCTGTTAGTTAAACTGAGTTCATCACTGTGCAGCAGCAGGAACGAGAAGAGTCGTAACTCATAAGCAAAACATCTCCCTTAACGATGCATCTACTGTCGGCCATGACGGCTCGTCTGGAGCAACTGGAGAACCAGCTTCTCTCCAGGAAGTGATCGCATCCTCATCAACATCACACAGGAAGCGGAACGGAGCGAGGAAGAGGAGGGCACATCACAAACAAATTGACCAGAACCTTCAGGGTCTTCAGTCGGTCGTCTAGAAGAAAACCTTCATGTGAAAGCAGGATCACACTAAAGCATCAACAACTCATTAAAACGGGACCAGCGTGTACGACTGCTGTTATAACTGGTGTTATTAATAACATGTTATAACATCAATTCTACATGTAGGATGCATCTGCTGTTATAACTGGTGTCATTAATATCTGATGTTATTAATAACCGGTGTCATTAATAACCGGTGTCACTCTCTTGAACTGGACACCATGCGAGCACCTCGTCACCATCAGCGCTGTGTTTACACCGGATCTCCTCGGGTGTTTGATGTGATTTCTTTGTAGCAGATTGTTTCTCTGTTTATTTGGAACAGAGAAAACCATTTTAATAAAGATTAACGTATCGGTACCACTGATCTGACTGACGAAGAGGAGAGTTTATGTTTCAAACTATAAGGGAAGTTAAGTCGTTGGTCACCACTGAATATGGTCTCACTCTCTCTCTTTAATCTCATTTGTTCTCCACGGCACTTATCATAGTCGGACGTGTTAAAGAATAAATCTATATAAGAATTAAAAAGTGGTCCTTCATCATCATCGTCACTTCAGACTGATTATATTGATCATTTGGTTTCTCGCTTGTAGTTTTGTAGAAACAAACGGAAGCTGCAGACCACACACACACATATATATACATATATATATACATACACACTCTTTATATTTGAACTCTTGTATGTTTTTGTACCTACTTTGTATATTTCTCTGATGGGTCTCTGTATTGCAGCACAGACGACAATAAAAGAGTAAACTTTTCACTTTGTGTCTCATTTATGAGAGAATATGAAGTCAGCAGATCCAATGAACATTAAATAAATAACTGTTAAAATATGAATGATTTAATGAACTGTCTACATTCCCCATGATTAGTACTACGTCACAAAACTGGAAACCATCACGAGTCCATGCAGGCGTCATGGGAACATTTGAGGTCAGAATCAGCGTTCTATGAATGCGTACTCATTCATGACATCTTAGGAAAACACAAACAGGACAGATGTTAGTATAAACATCTGTATGTACAGTGGGTAGAACAAGCATTTGATACACTGCCGATTTTGCAGGTTTTTCCACACCGGAACATATATGATTAAAAAAAATAATTATATATATATATATATATATATATATACTATATGACATAAGTATTTGATACATGAGAAAAGCCAAACTTAATATTTTCTACAGAAACCTTTGTTTGCAATTACAGACATCAGGGGCTGTTGCTGGGCAACACAGACTTTCAGCTCCCTCCAAAGAGTTTCTATTGGGTTCAGGTCTGGAGACGGGCTAAGCCACTCCAGGACCTGGAGCCTCTCCTTAGCTGCCCCGGCTGTGTGTTGTGGGTTCAGACCCAGCTGACCCATCTTCAATGCTCTTACTGAGGGACGGAGGTTGTTGGCCGAGATCTGGCGATACGCGGTCCCATTCATATATACTGTGCAGTCGGCCTGTCCCCTTTGCAGAAAAGCATCCCCAAATAATGATGTTTCCACCTCCCTGCTTCTCAGTTGGTGTGTTCTTGGGCTTGTACTTTACAGGTCATTTAGCTGACGCTTTTATCCAAAGCGACTTACATTACATGGCGTTTTACATTTTGCCCGGGGAGCAATTAGAGGTCAGGTGTCTTGCTCAGGGACACTTTCGACATGGAACATGGGGCAGCCGGGACTCAAACTACCAACCTTGTGATGACCCTCTTCTTCCTCCAAACACGGCGAGTGGAGTTTAGACCAAAAAGCTCTATTTTCGTGTCATCAGACCACATGACCGTCTCCCATATCTCCTCTGGATCATCCAGATGGTCATTGGCAAACTTCTCACGGGCCTGGAAATGCGCGGAGGACCTTGCGTGCGCTGCAGGTTTTTAATGACGGCGTAGTGTGTCACTAATGGTTTTCTTTGAGACTGTGGTCCCAGCTCTCCTCAGGTCATTGACCAGGTCCTGCCGTGTAGTTCTGGGCTGATCCCTCACCCTCCTCAGGATCATTGAAGCCCCACGGGGTGAGATCTTACATGGAGCCCCAGACCGAGGGAGATTGACCGCCATCTTTTCTAATACTTACTAACCACGCATTTTGCCTGTGCTCCTGCAGCCCGTCCAGCCTTGTGCAGGTCTAGACTTCTATCGCTGATGTCCTTACACAGCTCTCTGGTCTTGGCCATTGTGGAGAGTTGTTTGATTGAGTGACAGGTGTCTTTTATATATACCGGTAACAAGTTCAAACAGGTGCAGTTAATACAGTAATGAGTGGAGAACAGGAGAGTTTCCTAAAGACAAACTAACAGGTCTGTGAGAGCAGGAATTCTTACTGGTTGGTAGGTGATCAAATACTTATGTCATGGAATAAACTGCAAAATAATTCTAAAATCTATAGGTGGAGATCATCAGAACTCGATTCAGATCAGCTGTTCTCATCAGTGATGTCTAGAAGCTCTTTGAGGTTTTACCAAATATTTAGAACAATCCAGAAATACCTTTTTTTGTGGAGGGTTTTATTATTTTATAAAGTTTCTCTGAACTTTTCTCTGTCAGACGTTTAACCTCGAGAGTTTAAAGTTTAATGCATGAAGCAACTACCCATGAGAGGTTTGTTTTGGAGGAGTGCAGCTCTCTCCTCCGGGCTTCTGATTAGAGAGAAGCTCCACAGGGATCAGCTGATGCTTCGTTACCTTCACGGTGACCTTTAGAACCTGTTCTCTCCTCCGGCTCCTCTGTTTCTCCCTTTGGGATTTGTTATTCTGGCTGTGGTTATTCATCAACAAATAAAAGTTTCTTGTCGGTGTGGTTTGGAATAGGAACTTGTTGTCCACTAACATAGAACGGGTTCCACTAAGTGAGACACAAACTTCAGTCTCAAAACAGTTATAAAAAGTGAATTAGTTCTGAAAGTCGGGCGAAACCCTATTTTGAAAGTGTACTTTCCACTTTAATAGCACTTTGGAGGCCTTTCCCATATTCAAAAACTCTGCCAAAAATGTATATATTTTTGGGGTTACGTACAAAGAAATGGCTCTTTAGCGCCCCCTAGAAATTGGGCACTTTAGCCTTCTAGCTCACTTTCAAATTTGACACACATGTGCTCTTGGTTATGCTTTACAAAAAAGTCAATCTTGGTATGCAACGCACCTTACTAGATTTTCCGCCATTTTGAATTTTGTGAAAAAGACGTTTTTTATCTCCTCCCAGACGCTGAGTACGATCCTTACGAAATTTTCTGAGGATCATTATTGGCTCAATGCCTTTAACTTGTTTGATATCTGATTGTGTTTAGAAGTTATGGACCAATGAAGTTGTAAGGGGTGTGGCCTAATGGGTAAAGACGTATAACTACTTGCCTTGTCCTCAACAAATCAATAGCATATAAAACCAAACAGGAAGTCAGGCCTTTTATGTGAAAATTCACTCACTCTTATTTTTCGCACTTTAGAGACGCAATAGTTCCCACACTCCCCAAACTGTGAGTGTGGATGCAAACTTCTCCTGGAGGACACAGGAGTCTTTCCTGAGAAGTTCTGAAATGGGATTCTCACCCAACTCAGCTGTGCAGATTTCTACTCCATGTAGGATTGAAAATATTGAATCGAGTTGGTCAAATGTCCCACTGTGAACGAAATGACTGGACCTCTGTCCACATCCTGACTGGAGAGCAATGATCCACTTGATGAAAGCAGAGCTTGTGATCATCAAACAAACGTTGGAGGAAAGTTTCAGTTAATTGGTGTTAGTGTGGAAAAAGTTTAGAGGAGGCAGATGATGATAACAATGATGATGAAGATCGTGTCCACTGAGAATGTCCTTGTCTCTCTAATGTCCCTGTTCCCCATCAAGGACGCTGCTCAGAGCCGTGTTAAACATCATCAGACTCTTCTAATGTCCTCTCTGAAGACGTTTCTAACAAACAAAGCTCGCTACACAACAAGTGCGTGACCTTTACCGACGGCACGCCACTCGCCTCCTGGGACCACAGAGGAGTCGGGGAAGACAGGGACGTCCCCAGTGGAGCCAACCAGCTCTCAGGACGGAAAAAGAACTGACTGAGCGAGCATCTTCCTCCGACATTACCGTCATCATCACTTTTAGAAAAGATCATACAGAAGAGAACAAGCTTCGTTTGAATTTGTGACATCATCACATCACAGGTCATTTAGCTTTTATCCACAGCGACTTACATCACGTTTCGCCCGGGGAGCATTTAGGGGTCAGGTGTCTTGCTCAGGGACACTTCGACATGGGACTCAAACCACCAACCTTGTGGTTCCCAGTGCTCCCTCTGTACTCCTGCGTCACGTCCACCACCGATCACCACATGAGGACGAGGTCGCACTATGATAAAGAATGAGCATCTATCAAATTCACTGATTTAGGATGTTCATGTTGACTTCCTGACTGACAGACAGGCAGACAGGCAGGGAGACAGACAGAGGGACAGACGGTCAAAGAAAGAGAGACAAGCAGAGAGACAGACAGAGGGACAGACGGACTGAGAAACAGGGTAGACGGCTGGACAGGGACGGGCGAGAGACGGGGTCCACCTTGGACTGGTTGCCAGCCGATCGCAGGGCTTCACAGAGACAAACAACCAGTCCACTCAGGTTCACACACCAGCAGCCTGATCCCCGGACCTGGTCTTTGGACTGTGGGAGGAGGCCGGAGAACCCGGGGAGAACATGCAGACTCCACACTGAAAGTCCAACCCAGGACTTGTCAGCGCTAACCACCACACCACGTGCTGCCCTCGAATTATAATATAATAATATTATAATTAACAAGGATAGTTTTAAAAATAAATAAGTATATAACAACACATTTACTTTGGGAACGGCTCACTCGAAGGGACAATATTGTACTTTGTGTTCAAATTGTTATCAATATTTCCTGTTGGAGGTGAAGGTGTCGTCTCATGTGCTGGAGTACCGAGACTCCTCCATCCAAACGCTGAGCAGGAACGTGATCGTCGTGGTTCTCAGCATCTCCATCAACTCCATCAATGCAGCCGTCGTTCACACCTTCCATGAACACCATCAGGATCCTTCAGTTATGTGAAAACAGAAAAGAAAGTATTAGCAGTAGAAGACATCCAATGATTACATATTGATCTTACATATTGAAATAGCAGGTTCAGATATTACACTTATATATAACTATCTATTAAAAGAATAAACTTGGTTCATAACTACTACACTGATCACCTTTAATTATTGATACATGCAAGGTGGAAGAACCACTTCTAGAAAAGACATGTCACCATTTATTTTATAGGGAACTCTAAAAACTAGATGGAGAATATTATTTATGTTCAGTAGTTCTTTACGTTCGCTGTCAGGGACGTGGAAGGATTCTGCATGAATTATTCACGTCATTTTGTGTATTATCTATTACAATTCAATCCCAACATCAGGTATGAGATTAAACGTGTCAAAGCTGTGTTTGCAGAACGATGGTTTACTCTTACACGTGATGCTGATCCCTTTTTTTAAATTCACATTTGTGCTCACAAAGAGCAACAATATTCATACAGAAACTCTTCACATCTAAAGACACATCTCTTCACACTACTTCCACTAAAACACTAACTGTAGCACTTAAACTGTGCTTAATGATGATAAAGGTTCTTATCTACAGCAAGTTGATGAAATCACACTTTCTTGTTTCTTGTTCTTCTGAGTTTGTTTCCTTATTGTTGAAATGTTCTTATTGTAAGTCGCTTTGGATAAAAGCGTCAGATAAATGACATGTGATGTGATGTACAAACAAAACACACCTAATACCCACGTGTCATCACAGGGGAATTCTGGGACATTTGGCATCACTCCCATTTAAACAGGTTTTTTGGATTCACAGTGTTGGACATGGTGAAGCACAACGAAGGTAAGAGCCGCTCGCTGTGGACGCATCACTGCTCTGAGCTGTGTATTCAACACCGGTACGAAGGACAAATATAAGAAAAATGCCCGTCTGAGACGTGTTGTGTTCGATAACTTTATTTGGTTATTTGTTCAATGTTAATCTTTCTAATGTGCTTTATTTCATAGCTTCAGTTTCTTCATTCCCACAGCAGCATTTTAAATTAGTTCAACTCTCAGACTCTTTGGTTAATCCTACAAACAATATTAATATGACAAAAGCACTTACATAATGCTGTAAAGAAACAATATCTTGGTGTAGAAAGTTTACCCTGCTTCAACAGGATTTGAAATATATTCAGACTCTACTTTCATACTTATTTATTAATGTCACACTTCAATCGTATGATTTTACATTGAATTATTTAAAATAAAAGAGTAACATTTTGTTGAAATGAGGATTTCTTAAATGTTTTTAGTGAGTTGCTTTATGCAAGATTCTCCATGAAAATGTTTAACTTCCACCCACATGATTGTTCAATATAATCTAGATTCTTTTTAACTTTCACAGATTTATGTGACACATCTATATATAAAAATATGTCAATTGCTTTTCTGTCATGTTATCATCTGAATCTCCAGTAAATACTTAAAGTTGAGTGTGTTTTATTATCTGCAATACATTTGCAACTCATTGTGAAGACTGACAGTGATAATGAACTATAATGCGCTTTCAATATTGTTTCTGTAACAGAATTGTACATAAGGGAAATGATTCTGAATATACTCAAGTCACTGCTTGAACAGAAAGTGTCTCTGGACCTGATCTCTCCTTTGGTTAAATGTGTAAAAGTGCTTCCAGACGTTTAGCAACATTATGTGTTGATTCCAAGATTTGACCTTGTTAGTTGTAAATATTGATCCTTAAATATGGACTTTTAACTGAAGAATATTCTTGTTTTCTTTCCAGTTAGAAGAGATGAACGTGTCGTCTGCCAACGTGACGTTGGTTTTACAGTATCGAGACTCCTTCTCTAAAGCGCTGACCAAGAACGTGATAGTCGTGGTTCTCGGAATCTCCATCAACTACATCAATGCCGGCCTCATTCGCACCTTCTGCAAACACCAGGTCGGATATTTCTTTGACGAGTAGACGCCTTTATGAGAGGACTCTTAGTTTAAGAAGAGACTAGTGCAGGTCTACAGTTTGGGGTAGTTTTGGTTCAATAAGTCAGATATTAATCTACAGGTTCCTTGTCTCCATCTACAAACACTCCAACGAATTTAGACCAACTCTCGTTTATAGTCCAGAAAGTCCGGAGATTCAGAAATATCCCCAGAGAAGCCGGAGAGGGAAGAGTCCCCTTCAAGGCCTCTGAGGCCACAAATCACAGCTGGCCGGCGTCCAATCTGCCATGGCAGAGATGATGTCCGTACTCGTCCCATAACTCAACACGGGCATAAACCTTGTTTTACGGTCCCACATGACATGAACAGAGTAGAAGATAAAAACACTGTGACATATGTCTGTGTGTCAATAAGGATGACTTATACCTCTTATAATAACTAGCTTACGCCTGGGTAGAAACACAGAGCATCTCATCTGTATGTAAAACGTAGCAAATGTGGTCTTACTTAAAGCGTTGGATCCTTATACACAACTGGACAGTCCAGAGGTCTGGATCCAGAATATGAGCTCAGCTGGTCATCACATCACAATGGGAGTAGGTATTTTTAGCAACTAGCTGAGGGAGTAAGCAGTTGACTGTAACGGGTTGACCAATGACAGATAATGAGTGGTTAGATCCCACATTTAACTTTAAAGCATCTCTGTTTAAATCTCTAACTCAGACTTCACTTTCCTTTTCTTTTAAACCTTTGTGCTTTTCTTCCCACCCTGTAGATCTTCTACACAAATCCTCGCTACATCCTTTTTATTCACCTGGTGGTCAACGACATGATCCAGTTGACGTTGACTGTCCTCCTGTTCGTCCTCAGCTACACCGTCTACAGACTGAAAGTCTCCGTTTGTTGCATCTTCATCCTGCTTGCTCTCTTCACCACTGAAAACACTCCTCTGAACCTGGCCTGCATGGCGGTGGAGTGCTACATCGCCGTCTGCTTCCCCCTTCGCCACGCGCTGATCTGCACCGTCAGGAGAACCTTGATGCTGATTGGCTTTATGTGGTCGACCACCATGTTGTCAGTTCTTCCTGATCTGTTCATCACTTTGGCCACAGAGCCGCTGAACTTCTTTAATTCCAAAGTCTTCTGTCTCAGACAAACTGTCTTCCCAAATCCCCTCATCATCAAGAAGAGAGATATCACATATTCAGTGTTTCTAGTTATTGTTTGGATAACCATCTTCTACACTTACTTCAACATCCTGTTCACCGCTAAGAAAGCTAGCATAGACGCTAAAAAGGCCCAAAACACAATCATCCTCCATGGGTTCCAGCTGCTGCTTAGTATGACAACATACGTAGCGCCGCAGCTGTTAGATCTTCTGGAGCAATTCTTCCCTGAGAATCATATAGACCATGGATTTGCTTTCTACATTATTGTACAGGTCCTGCCCAGATCCATTAGTCCCATCCTCTACGGCATCAGAGACAACACGTTTAGGGGATATTTGAAAAGTCATCTGTGGTGTTGAGTCGGTACAACGTGAACTCACCAGAGAAGGTTTTTGCAAAAGGAAAAGGAACATTTTCCCAACTACAGGTGATGAAGCAATGAATTTCCCAGATTTCCCAGATCTCGGAAACATACATACAGAAATGAATGCTTTTTCCGTTGGGAATTATCTTGACTATGTGTTGTCCTGTGTTGAGGTTATGTACTTTTTATTTTTGTACAATTTTAAGGATAATGTTCATTTTTTATTTGTTGTTTTATTTGAAAATTGGCCTTTCAAGCAGCAGCTTTGTTGAAGATATTTAATTCATGAAAATAACTCTGATAATGATAACACAGACTCAACCTGCAAAAGATCGGTTAAGGCTTCATGCTCGTACCCTCTGACCGCAATACTGACATAAAAAAGTTTTCTGCAGAATCAGATGTCAGATGTCATTTTGTTTACTGGGTAATTAATGGAACCAATTGATCAGGTCTGTGTTTGCACACATCTGTTAATTCTCTCCTCACTGGACAACAAAGCCTGTGGAGGATCTTACTGAGGACTCACTCTATATCTGGAATCCTTCAGAGATGAGTTGACGTCTTGACTAAAGAGACGGACCCTCCAGAGAGGGACCCTGAGAGTCGGCGATGTCAGAGCGGATAAAGAATGCGTTTACTATAGCGCATAAAAAACATTTCTTAAGACTGCATCTCACTAAACTCCCAAACAAATCTGGACCCTCACAGCGAACTAGACTGGCAGAAGGGTAACCCAGGGTAAAGACAGAAAACATGAAAATAAAGTAGTATTGTGCCTTGTTTGTGTATGTTGCCAGTCGAGAGGCCTACCTGGATACAGATTCATGTAATGTGCAGACAGCGCTGGGTGAAGGAGGTGGTCTCTCATATAGGAAGACATTTGGTTGGTGTGGAATACATACTTTTAGAGGCACTTGTTTGACTGAACTGATAAGATCCAGCTCTCAATTCATGCTCAAGGTATCAAGGGAGGATTCCATCCTCTTCATGGTTCTCATAAGGAGGTATCATGGAAGCGCCTCATCCAAAAAGTCAGAAAGATCCTTTTCCAATCACAAAGGGATAAACCATGGACGAGGTCTCAAGCTGTGGAAGTCGTGTTGGCACCAGTCAATGACCAACACATCTCAGTAATACTCCGAGATGCCAAAAATACAGCCTCTAACACTTACACACCAGCTTTAAATGAAAGGAATGCCACCTGTCACACCTGGACATCTGAAAAGGGACATCGACTTGAATAAGATGGAACAGCTTCAAAACTTCTGCACAACTGCCGGTCAATGGGACCCATCGCAGAGACAGCTCCTGATACCAGCAGACATGTTCGACTTGGGAAGGTCCATTACAAGCTGTCTTCTGATAGATGTGACCTGACCAGCTAACCTACCCGCCAAGTTCCTGCAGAACATTCCGACTAGAACAGCCCAACCTGGGAAATCCTGAGGTCTTTTGTTAAGCGTTTGTGAAGTTTTGCAAATGTATATTGTAATTTAAAAATGAAACAAAACAGTTGACTGCTTCCCATGAATATGTTTGATGATGACTCAATAAAGACTCTTGGAGAAAAAGAGAATTTACATTTTTGTGACCATTGACAAAAATGTAGCATTGAAACTGGACTTTTCTGAAATAGACTGTTGACAATCTTCAATTTGGTCACCAAGGACTTTAAGTTCATGGCTCCTGACACATGTTTACATGCATGACATAGCTTATAATGTTCGATTAGGATCACACGTGTTGAAACTGTATCGAAACATTTCAAACAAATCAAAAAGTAGTTCAAATATCTACAAGCTGAATTAAAAATCCAGTTTTTATATTGCCTACCACATTTGATCACATTTAAAATGTCAAACCTGTCTTTATATATTTGAAGTAACTTTCCCACATTTAGAATGTGTGAAAACAGATTTGTATCTTTGTGAAAATTCGCATATGTGCTCACAAAAAGCCACAATATTCATACAATGCTGAATCCACACACTGGCGTAACACCCAAGGGAATTCTGGGAAACTTCCCAGCAAGCCACATATAAGGGTGGAGATCTGAGGGAACGGGCGGTGTCCTGGTCTCCATGCATTGACTACGGTGAGTGGCCCCCCGCTGTGGACTCAACTGATCGTAACGCTATTGTGTACAGACTTTCTGTCACCGACAGTCTTTATTTTTTGTACTCGGCTTTAAAATGATCTTTTTTTGATGGTTTGAAAAACATAAATGTTGATTTATTGTCTTGTCATTGTTAAAACTTGCATGATCTGTTGTTATTGAGTGTCTTTGTTAGTTATTAGCTTTGAATGTTTAACAGTGTTAAGATCCTTCAACCTGTGACAGAGGACTGATGTCGACAATGAAACCCTTATTTACACCAAAAGAAAGCCAACTGTCCAAGCTTCTGGAACTCAATTATGCAGAGAAAAGCACACTTTCAGGGTTTTAAGAACTGGAAATAAAAAACATTATGAATGGATCGTTGTTCGTATATTTGCTGTAGATGGAAGCATATCGATAGGTTTGTGCGGAAGAAGTTAATTGTTAAGAAACGCAGCATTTAGTACTGATACTCTTTAAAATGATTGGTTATTATGTGTACTGTAGGTTGCTTACACAACATCATTACATTACAGGTCATTTAGCAGACGCTAAATGATTCCCAGTGCACCGCTCTACCCCCTGCCCCACGACGACCCCCCAACTAGCTAAGTGCACCACAGCTGTGACTCATCCAGGGGAGAAACAACGTCTCATACGTTGTGAATGAAGCCTTTCATTGTTTCTCTTACTTGTTACTTTCTGTCTTGTGAAATTACAAATGCTCCTTTTAGTTGTGAAGAGAATCTCTCCACGGCGAACGTGAAATGGGTGGTACACAATAAAGATTAATATTGTTTTTGTGTTATTCAAATGTTGCCACCAAGATTACAAGTTTTACTGCAAATGTACAATATGTAGATCACCTGCAAATATTGGTTATCGGCCTTTTTCTAACTAATAACATATATTGTATATTTACAGAGCATTGGACCTGTAAAGACGCACACCAGTTGATCGTTGTACATCTAGTTGAAACTGAAGAATATTCTTGTTTTCTTTCCAGTTAGAAGAGATGAACGTGTCGTCTGCCAACGTGACGTTGGTTTTACAGTATCGAGACTCCTTCTCTAAAGCGCTGACCAAGAACGTGATAGTCGTGGTTCTCGGGATCTCCATCAACTACATCAATGCCGGCCTCATTCGCACCTTCTGCAAACACCAGGTCGGATATTTCCATGAATATGAACATTTTGAAAAGTTCAATGTTAGCAGCTGACTAAGTTAGAAAGCTATAAAGTAAAAACATTAAATGGATTATTGATGAATCCTGGATTCCCTTATTTAACTTTTGGAGCATTCGTCCCTGTTTAAGTTCGATGCTCTGACCTCAGATGTTATGCTTTTCTTCCCACCCTGTAGATCTTCTACACAAATCCTCGCTACATCCTTTTTATTCACCTGGTGGTCAACGACATGATCCAGTTGACGTTGACTGTCCTCCTGTTCGTCCTCAGCTACACCGTCTACAGACTGAAAGTCTCCGTTTGTTGCATCTTCACCCTGCTTGCTCTCTTCACCACTGAAAACACTCCTCTGAACCTGGCCTGCATGGCGGTGGAGTGCTACATCGCCGTCTGCTTCCCCCTTCGCCACGCGCTGATCTGCACCGTCAGGAGAACCTTGATGCTGATTGGCTTTATGTGGTCGACCACCATGTTGTCAGTTCTTCCTGATCTGTTCATCACTTTAGCCACAGAGCCGCTGAACTTCTTTAATTCCAAAGTCTTCTGTCTCAGACAAACTGTCTTCCCAAATCCCCTCATCATCAAGAAGAGAGATATCACATATTCAGTGTTTCTAGTTATTGTTTGGATAACCATCTTCTACACTTACTTCAACATCCTGTTCACCGCTAAGAAAGCTAGCATAGATGCTAAAAAGGCCCAAAACACAATCATCCTCCATGGGTTCCAGCTGCTGCTTTGCATGGCAACTTACTCGGGGCCGCAGGTGTTAAATGTCCTCAAGCAATTCTTCCCTGAGAATCATGTAGACCATTTATTTGCGTTCTACATTATTGTACAGGTCCTGCCCAGATCCATTAGTCCCATCCTCTACGGCATCAGAGACAAGACGTTTAGGAGATACTTGAAAAGTCATCTGTGGTGTTGAGTCGGTACAACGTGAACTCACCAGAGAAGGTTTTCCAAAAGGAGAAAGAAACCTTCATTTATGTCTGCTGAATAATGTGGCGTCAGTGTAAAGTTCAGACAAATTCAGATTTTGAAACTTAAATCAATCTTCTTTTGAGTGATCTGATATTGATTCATAGATATCTGAGATTGATATTTTAATATACGTGTGAAGGCTCCAGCGTTCATCCCTGAAGTGGATTGAAGTCTATACAGAGTCATTTTCCCATGTAGACACATGAATACATTTTGTAAGAGGTAAGTCTTTTTGGGATTGTGGTCTCCAGAGATGGAAGTGACTACGGTGTCATGACTCCAGTAATTCTGCTCAAATCTGCCTGTCAAAGCTTCAATAAATATTTCTGCTTGAAACATCACACAAAGTCTGATTATTGGATTATCTGAGTGTCCTTTCATCAAAATGAAATCACTAACCGGGATCAGTGGTGGTTCCTTCTTCTGCTCCGGCTTCATGGAACTCTCCGTACTTAGAGCGTGCATCTCCACTACGGGGCCTTCAGACATCAGGACCACCTGAGTATCCTTTCTTTAAACCAAGCTGGTCTGCTAAAGTTATAGTTTACAGTAATTTGATTGCTAGTTTGCTTTAGATGGACTGGACTGAGTTCTTGCTGTAGATTCTACTGTATTCGATTAAATGGACCAATTAACAGAAAACCGAAGAATACCGATTGTCCCAATGGGATTGTCCTGTGACGGGGGGGTGGGACCCCGGAGCAGCGCGACCCAACCAGGCTTTGTTCACACGGGAAAACAAGGCAACAACATCCATTTATCTCACAGGAGCTCGAGGTCGCGGACAAAAGGAAGAGTCGGTAACAGGAAATCTGCCAGGGAGGAGTAGAGTGAAAGTCCAGCAGGATGTGCAGTGAGTGAGGGGGGGGGGGGTGAAATACTAGAGAGCAGGTGCAGCACAGCGACAGGTGAGAGGGTGGAGCTGGCGAGGTGACCGACAGGTGCACTGTGACAAACACAGACTTTCACCTTTTGTAATGCAGGAGCATAACCACGCATCCGTTAGGGGGTCCTGCCCCCCCAATATGTTGAGAAAATACCAATCTGCCCGATATACAGCAGAAAATATGTAAACTATATGTTTCCTTCCGTTTATGAACAGTTTGTTAAGTGAAACGCACCGAGACTCTCGGGGGCCGGCGGACCCCCCCAATGTCCAAACCGTAACGGGAGGTCCACTGACTGAGGCCGCAGCATTGTGGTGTTTTCATGCAACAGAGACCTTCAGCTGAACTGTGGGGAACTCGCTGTCTTTGTCTTCACACTCGAACGCTGTCAATCATGTGAACAATAACCTCTCTTGTTCTACAAGACGCTGAGACCATGTCGACAGCCCCACCTTAAACTCAAAAAGGTCCCAATCAACCTGATCCCCAGAGCCCGTCTCTGGACTGTGGGGGGAACCCGGGGAGAACATGCAGACTCCACACAGGAAGGCCGCTGGGCGGAGTGGAACCAGGACCTTCTTGCTGTGAGGCGACGGTGGTCACCACCACGCCACCGTGCCGCCCCACGTGTGACATGCAATAAGAATACAAGCAAACAAAGTGACATCTGGCTGTCGGTGGCCCTCCAAAGCTGAGAAGTCTTCTGGGGGTTTTGGTGTAATTTCCACTCAAATGTTGCTGCTGTGTGAATAACTGAAGAACAATCAGATTCTCACACGATCCACTGAGGTAAAAACTATTTCAGAGGAGAGAAATGCAGTAAATTAGAAAAAAGAAAACTTTATCCAAACAAAATAGTACTGCCTTTTTAAAATAAAAGATTAAGGCGCTGCATAACTAATTCAAGTATTAATAAAACAACCTCTAATGTTGAAAATCATATTGCGATAATCTCAATGACATTTTCTCAGATAACAGAACCACAAAGAGAGGAGAAATAACCGCCTGGTGAAGAAATAAAAACCGATTTCCTAAATGCAAAAGAAGAGTGTATTAAAAAATGGAAAAGAATGAACGTTATGTTCAACTCCAATAATATGAATGTATTGAGTCACTTCAGGGATCCATAACCTAGGAACCCGTCTCCATGGCGACGGGATCAATAAGGATGCTCATAAATGAGACGGCAGCTGCTGAGGCGTCAGTGACTCAACAGGTGAGAGGAGCAAAACATCATATTAATACCAGATGTATTATTTCTGCAGCTGCAATACGAGTTTTATCTTCTTCGTTCTTTTAAAAAGTTGTTGTGTTGCATGTTTTTATAAATCTTGGTTGTTATTTATTTTCTTGATCATTCATCAGTTTTTGTTGTTACTGTAGAAGTATTGAACCATATATGTAATTGATGTAAAGCACCTTTGAACATGGGATTTCCTTTCAGTTTGATCTTCTTCAAGTGGTTCTACCTCATTTCTGCATTTTCTCTCTGCTTGAATTCTTAAACTGCACTATAACTTCATTCATTCATTTTAATGTTTTGATGTCTGTTTTTTTCTTTTGCCTTCTGTTTTTATTTAAACTTCATCTGATATGGACTTAACAGACAGAAGCAATGTGTTTGTAGTGATCATCATTTAGAAAAGGGTCCACAGGAGGCTTCTTTAAAGGAAAAAATAAATGTATAAATAAAAAATAAAACAAGAAGATTGACAAATTCATCTATAGATAAATACACAGAGTACGCGTGTATTTGCAGGAGGGTGAGAGCAATGAGGTTTGGTGCTGAATGGCTTTGTTGTTGAGATATTAATGAGCTCGCCTCTCCTTGCCTGCTTCCTCTACAGACAAGTCAACCTCCAATGACAGCAGACTGTCTTCATCTGGTGGACGGGGACACTCTGTGAGTCGAGGGGACGATGCTCACCTCGTCCTCCTCCGTCCCTCCGGAGCTGCTGATGAGCAACAGCAGCTCCTCCAAAGACGACTTCTCCAGCGCTCTCACCAAGAACCTGGTGGCCATGCTGGTGTGGTTGGTCCTCAGCGCCATCAACGGCAGCTTGGTGCACACCTTCCTACGGCACAGGTACACACGGGTACACAGGTACACACGGGTAACCACAGGTACACACGGGTACACACGGGTAACCACAGGTACACATGGGTAACCACAGGTACACACGGGTAACCACAGGTACACACGGGTACACAGGTACACACTGGTACACACTGGTAACCACAAGTACACACTGGTAACCACAGGTACACACAGCGTTTCCTGTGATGATGTCAAAAGATGATTTTAAACCAGCAAATGAAATATGTTTCAATCCTCATGAAGTGGACAAGTGTCCTCGAGCACATCCTGTCCTCTGGGGCGGACGTCCCCCCCGCTCTCTGAGGCCAGGAGTGTATGGTCCTTAACAGCAGCTGCATTAGACAAGAAGAATCAATTCAAAGGTTGTGTTGGTGATATTCACACGTGTCCATGAGCCTCAAGTCTGAGACAATGTCACATTGTTCTGAACCAAGTTAAAGTTCTGATGTTCTAATCCCACATTTCATACATGATCAATCAGTACAACACTGTGGCTACTGTTGACCTTTGACCTTTTCACCCAAGTCTGTTCCTTTGACAGTCTGTTTTACGAGAACCCGCGCTACATCCTGTTCATCACCATGGTGATCAACGACGCTCTGCAGCTCAGCCTGGTCACGGCGCTCTACGTGGTCAGCTACGTCTTCAGGAGGATCCACGCCTCCACCTGCTGCGTCCTGGTGAGTGCTGCGGTTCCTACACCTGTCCTCACCTGTCCCCACACATACATATTATACATTCATTTGTATGGAGGAGGGGGGACAAGCTACAAGCTACCAAATCACAGAAACCACAGACGATTATGAAATGGAGGTGTTGCTCAGAGGCGTGTTAGCCCCCCAGCTCCGCCCCACAGGAGGGTTTGTGACACCATGGTACCACATCACACAGACACACAACTGTCGACTTGGAGGTTCACAAATCCCTGCCTTTAACAGGACCCTCCTACGGGGATCAATCGAGCAAAACCAACCTGTGATGACAGCTGCAGAATGGGAACAAATACGTTTAAAATCAGGAACCAGGAAACATTTATTGCCAAAATATGTCACAGATACAAGGAAGTTGACTGGGCGGTTGGTGCGTGACAGTAGACAGTGTGACAATAGACAACAAGACAGCAGTGCACCAATAATAAGATAAAATAAAATGCTAATGCTATGGATTAGTAGAAAATATTTAAAGAGTTAAAAAATATTAAAAAATAAAGTGCACTATCGAACAAGTGACAAAGTGACCGGTGAGAAATGACAGTTAAAGTGACGTGTGCAGTATGAAGGGGAGTGACCTCCGCCCTGAGGTGTCTCGACCAATGAGACCTCAGGGCGGAGAGAGACCCCCGTAGGCGTAAACCAACATTGTTGGTCTTTGTTCGGCCTTAGTTACAAGCCCCACGGCGAGGATGCCCAACATTAAATAACTAATATTCAGTAAAATGAACTTCACATTTAAAAACGACACTACATCAATGCACCGACGCTTATAATGTATATTATTTTACTTCTATTCTTCTACTTCACGTTTCATCGACCCTCCTCCAGGACTTTCTCCCACACTGAAGTTCTCCTACCACGGCTGTCTTGTCGTCCATTGTCTGTCCACCAATCGTCAAATTCCTTGTATGTCTGACATATTTTGGTAATAAATGTGTCCCGATTCCCCTCAGGTCATGACAGCGGTCTTCACCACCCGCTCCACCCCTCTCATCCTGGCCGGCATGGCGTTGGAGCGCTACATCTCCATCTGCTTCCCTTTGCACTACAGCCACGTGTGCACCGTCCCTCGCACCCTCCTCCTCATAGGGATCATCTTCATGCTCACCGCCGCCCCGCCCGTCACCGACCTGCTCATCACCGTCGCCCACCAGCCTCCGAGCTTCTTCCACACGGACATCTTCTGCGACCAGCCGCTGCTCTTTGACCAGCGCTCCATCTACTACAAGAACTGCGTGTTTGACGGCGTGTACCTGTCCTTCGTGGCTCTGACGCTGCTCTACACTTACTGCCAGATCATGCTGACGGCCCAAGCCGCCTCCACCGGCCTGGCCTCCGCGCGGAGAGCCAGGAACACCGTGCTGCTTCATGGAGTGCAGGTTGGTGTCTCTCATTGATACCTATTTGATACTCGAAAATTCTTAACATGTTAAAAATTCTGTTTTTTAGTGATTAAGATTAATCTGTTTTCAGCTGCTGCTGTGCATGCTCGCCTTCGTGGTTCCTTCCCTTCAGGCTGCTCTCATCTCCTTGTTCCCTCGCCTCAGTCTGGAGATTCGTTACATCTTCTTCCTGCTCGTCTACATCATCCCACGTTTCATGAGCCCCATCATCTATGGATTTCGTGACAAGCTGTTCAGGACCTACTGGAGCAGGAACCTGGCCTGTCAGGGCCAATGTACCGTCAAGGTCAGACCAGTGTTACCGAAAGTGAACCAGTAGGGGAAGTGACTGAAGGCAACCTCCGATTCTGTCGAGTGAAGTCAAAGCTTTGTGTGGTAAAGCTGCATTCTCTGTAGTGACCAGCAGGGGGCGACTCCTCTGCTCCCATAGACGTCTATGAGGAAATGACTCTACTTCTCTGTAGTGACCAGCAGGGGGCGACTCCTCTGCTCCCATAGACGTCTATGAGGAAACGACTCTACTTCTCTGTAGTGACCAGCAGGGGGCGACTCCTCTGCTCCCATAGACGTCTATGAGGAAATGACTCTACTTCTCTGTAGTGACCAGCAGGGGGCGACTCCTCTGCTCCCATAGACGTCTATGAGGAAATGACTCTACTTCTCTGTAGTGACCAGCAGGGGGCGACTCCTCTGCTCCCATAGACGTCTATGAGAGAATGACTCTACTTCTCTGTAGTGACCAGCAGGGGGCGACTCCTCTGCTCCCATAGACGTCTATGAGGAAATGACTCTACTTCTCTGTAGTGACCAGCAGGGGGCGACTCCTCTGCTCCCATAGACGTCTATGAGGAAATGACTCTACTTCTCTGTAGTGACCAGCAGGGGGCGACTCCTCTGCTCCCATAGACGTCTATGAGGAAATGACTCTACTTCTCTCGATTTATTCCTTCAGTAAACATTGTAAACATGAGTTTATGGTCTCAGTCTCTTCAATACACCGTGATGTTCATTCAGTGAGTTATGGTCCATCTGGAGTCAAACAGACATAAAGCAGATGCTTTAGGGCGGGGCCACACGCTGATTGACATGTCTCTACTAAAGACGGATACGCTGTTTCTATGTCCTCCCCAGTCCAGATATGGTGACTTCCTGTTCACTTGATTCAGAAAAATTACGTCCAAATTCCAAGTTGGTGACGACGCTCCAAAACATCAGTCAATGAGACGTCACAATGGCTACCTGCATGATTTAATAACGTCCAGAAAGTCCAATAAAAGCTTGTTGTTCACTTTAGCTCAGTATGAGGAGTCCACAATTCTTAAAATCTTTTTTGCATTTAATTTAAAAAAGGCTTTTTCGTCACTAGATTTGGAGTAGTGACCAAAAATATAATATATTATTTACCTGAGTGACATCAAGTGTTGAAGACCTGCGGATGTAAAAACAGACTTTGACTGCTAGATGGCGCCCTGTTCCCGTTTATAACACATGAAATGTTCAGAGAAAACATCAACCGTTAAGAGTTATATGAGTAGATATTTATATTGTATAGCTGTTACATACTTTTGTTTTTTTTCAGTTCTATCTGTTGTTCTTATAAATAACCTTTAGTATATTGTTGTTATTGGGGGGTTTTCCTAATAGAGCACGGAGTCAAATTCCATATGCAAGAGTAAAAAAGATTCATTATAAAAAAACTAAAAACAAACTTAATGTATTTTACTCTTATTGTTCTTCACAGCAATGATAAAAACAGTCCAAAATATGAATAAAATGTCATATACACACACACACACACACACACACACACACACACACACACTAACTCGTCATCATCAGCAGTTTGCTGTTTGAAGGTATTTCCGCTTCAGTGACGGAAAAAGCCGAAGCATTGCTCAGAGAGAGGACGCCCCGGTACCGGACCCTCCCCCCGGTACCGGACCCTCTGCCGGTTCCAGGCAGCAGGAAGGACATTTACTCACCGTGCTTCAGGGGGGACAAGCCCCCCACCTCTTCATCCTCTGCTTCTTGACTTGTTTTTCCTCTCAGCGGATCGGATTCGTTCCTCCTCAGAGGTGAAAGTAAAAACGCCCCATGGGGTGAAGGAGGGTTTGTGAGGAGGGTGATGAAGACGAGGACGTCGTGGTGAAGGAGCGTACTGATTGAACTCTCAGGTATGATGTTAATTTAGATCATATTTAACGGATTACTTATAGACCAACTTTATTTCTGTAAAATAAAGGTATTATTCATTTGAAGCTCTTATTCTCATGGAGACGTCTCGAGTTCTCATGTTTCTGCCTCACTGATAGAAAAGGATTCAAAACAACATTCTACTTAGAAAAAACAGGTTTCACTTTATCCGGCTGGTGGAGTTTTCCTGCTAAATGAAGCCTAATGAGAAGCTCACAGGGGGACATGTTGTTAAATGAATCAAGAAGCACATGTTCAAAGCTCAGTAAGTCTGAAGCTTTGAGGCGACTTCCTGTATCCAAATACTCTTATGAATTGTTTATTAAACATTATTTACACCAGCGTCTTCTTCTCCTCGGTTATTGGGGCTTTTTAACGGTTCCATGGTGAACCGGACTGTGCACCAGACTCTGGACCTTCTAAAGACTCTTAACATGGACCTTTTAACAAAAAGGAAATCAACTACAAAGTCTCACTAAACAAGTATGAAGACATTAAACTGCCACAGACACACCGGAAGCGACTCTGTCCCCTTATGGAGACAGATGTGATCTCTCAGGTTAAACATCAGCAGGAAGAAAGACTCGTAGACGTAGAGGTTCTGGTTCAGGTTCAGTCAAACAGCATTAAGTCTACTCTTCTCTCTCTAACTGGATTACTTGACATTAAAGCCACACTTTACTGCAGCGGGACACTTCCTGCTGCCAGGGTTTGTACATTTTACATTTTAAGAGGTTTCCTCATCTGCTGAGTGGTGTTGGCGTTTTATTTTGAAAGCCGTGTGGGTGTTTGAGTACATGAGAGGAGCAGTGGCAGCTACTTGTTGTCCATGTTGATAGGAAGTAAATATCAGGGTTGAAGTTTGTGTCTCTTAGAAGTTCCAGTGAAAGCCTGCTGGCTCTGGGCCAATGCTCTTTGTGCCTGTTTGTCCACTTCAGGACGTCTCGTACGTTAGATTAGCGTCTGCTCGTTATATCTCAGAAGCTTTTGGCAGATGAGATGGAATCTCAGAGGCTTCACCAAGCGGGGAACAAGAGAGGAAATACCATCTCAGGCTTCTACTTGCCAGAAAGTCCCAAAGTTTTCTTCTCGTCGTTGCCGCTGACTTAGCCGGAGATCTCAGTGGTATGATGTCATGGGTCATCGGCAGGTAACCATGGTGACGGAGCATCTGCCCTACTGGGCCCAGCAGGACTCCGGCGATGGTCTGGTCCACATCAATGTCGGCGGTCTGAAGAGGAGCCTCTGCCGCAGCACGCTGAGGAGGTTCCCCAACACACGGCTGGGAAAGCTGCTGTCATGTGACTCGGAGGAGGACATCCTGCAGGTGGGTGGAGGACGTCCTGGTTGAGGAGGTCCTGCAGGTGGGTGGAGGACGTCCTGGTTGAGGAGGTCCTGTAAGTGACTGGAGGACGTCCTGGTTGAGGAGGTCCTGCGGGTGGCTGGAGGACGTCCTGGTTGAGGAGGTCCTGCGGGTGGCTGGAGGACGTCCTGGTTGAGGAGGTCCTGTAAGTGGCTGGAGGACGTCCTGGTTGAGGAGGTCCTGCGGGTGGCTGGAGGACGTCCTGGTTGAGGAGGTCCTGTAAGTGGCTGGAGGACGTCCTGGTTGAGGAGGTCCTGTAAGTGGCTGGAGGACGTCCTGGTTGAGGAGGTCCTGCGGGTGGCTGGAGGACCTTCCAGCCTCTCACAGGACCTCCCCTCCCCTCTGTGTCTCTCGTCTCCATCTGGAAGCGTCCTCCCTCTCTCTGCAGGTGTGTGACGACTACGACGTGCAGCAGAAGGAGTTTTATTTTGATAGGAATCCGGGCCTCTTCACTTACGTCCTCCACTTCTACCAGACGGGGAAACTCCACATCATGGAGGAGCTGTGTGTCTTCTCCTTCAGGTCGGTCTTCCTGCCTCACACACGCTACATCCTGTGCCCCGTCTTTCATCCTGTCCCCCTGTCCCATGTCCTCCACACAATCTCTACATGATACTACCTTGATTTTCTGACGTGTCCTCCTCAGTCAGGAGATAGAGTACTGGGGCATCAACGAGTTCTTCCTGGACAGTTGCTGTAGTTACCGTTACCATGACCGCAAGCTGGAGGGCAGCCGCCATCACACCTGGGACGAGGACAGCGAGGTGAGCAGCGTAGACACGTCGGTGGACGAGATCTCAGACCTAAACCGGTAAGGACAGACACAGCTCAGATCTGTGGGTAGAACAGAGGACTGAGGATAGGTAAGAGGAGGTAAGGGAGGGGAGATAGGACAGAGGACAGAGAAGAGAAGCCAAGGAAGAAGCTTACTGTGACACAGGAGGGCCCAATAGGCAGTGTGGGTAAATACGGGAAAAGTCGGTTGTCCTAATTAGTGATTGTTGTCAGCGAGGAGAAGGGGACGATCACGGGACAGACATTCAATGGTTGAAACTTCAGCCTAGAAGTATATAGTTCTAATTTTAAGGGTATGCCAACATGTATGACAAATGTAAAGTATAAACAGTATACATATAAATATTTAGCGTTTTAAATGTAAGTAGATCTCCATGACTTCCCCTTCTCTCCTTCTCCTTCCTCCTGGTCCGTCACAGAGACATGCTCCACTTCCAGGAAGTGCGTCACGGTAACGTGAGGAAGTGTCTGTGGTTGACTCTGGAGAATCCGGGTTACTCCCTTCCCAGTAAGCTCTTCAGCTTGGTCTCCATCGGGGTGGTGCTCGCCTCCATCGCCTCCATGTGCATCAGCAGCATCCCGGAATACCAGGTGAGTAACGCCGGTTACACCCGTAAAAGACACCGCTAAAGTAACAGTAGCAGTAACAGACACCGGTAAAAGACACCAGTAAAGGACACTACCAAAGGTCAGCAGTAACAGACATCAGTAAAAGACACCAGTAAAAAACACAGGTAACAAACACTGGTAAAAGATGTCTTTTTCCCCCCCTGTCCTTCTGTCTACTCTCCTGTCCTTTTCTCCTCTGTCCTTCTGTCTACTCTCCTGTCCTTTTCTCCTCTGTCCTTAGACCTTTGATGATGAAGGGAAGTTAATGGAGGACCCCTCCATGCAGGCTCTGGAGGTCTTCTGCACCTGCTGGTTCACCTTCGAGGTGAGAGGACGTGTTACTGGTAGCACTAGTTCTACTTGTGGTACTGATTCTGCTGGAGGTAAATGATGGTTGTGGTTCTACTGGTGAGTCTGATTCTACTGACGGTACAAGTGATTTTGGTTCTACTGGTTACTGATAGTACTGGTGGTTCTGGTTCTACTGGTGGTACTGATTCTGCTGGTTGTGGTGGTAATGGTGCCTCTGGTTCTACTGGTGGTACTGGGGGTTCTGGTTATACTGCTTCTATTGAGTATTGTCTGTGTGTGAGGTGGTGACCCGGCTGCTTCTCGCTCCGAACAAGAGGAAGTTCTTGCACCACCCTTTGAACATCATCGACCTGGTGTCAGTCGCTCCGGTCTACGTCACCCTGCTGTTTGACACCACTGTGGGATCCGAGTCCCAACTGGGAGTTCTGGGACGACTCGTACAGGTTCAAAAGATTCTCATCGGCCATCCTAGAATATTTATACAAAATGTTACATAATGAAACATACTAACATACTGTAGAAAGTGTATTTCCTTGCAGCAGACCGGATGACTTAGCATATTGATCTCAGCTCCTGATCACTTGATTGAACTGAAACATGTTTATCTCCTTAAACTGGATCTTCAGATCCATCAGATTCTTTTGAATAAGTTATTTTTACTCTTTCTTCGTGAGGAGATTGAACAAAGCGTCTCCGTCCCTCAGGTGTTCCGCTTAATGAGGATCTTCAGAGTTCTGAAGTTGGCCCGACACTCGACGGGTCTCCGCTCCCTGGGAGCGACTCTCCGGGTGAGAACACGTCTTTTCTGTGTAACCGTCTGCCGACCTTCTGTTTGACCTTGTTTGACCTTCTGTGTAACCGTCTGCCGACCTTCTGTTTGACCTTGTTTGACCTTCTGTGTAACCGTCTGCCGACCTTCTGTTTGACCTTGTTTGACCTTCTGTGTAACCGTCTGCCGACCTTCTGTTTGACCTTGTTTGACCTTCTGTGTAACCGTCTGCTAACCCTCGGTGTGACCTTCTGTGTGACCTTCTGTGTAACCGTCTGCCGACCTTCTGTTTGACCTTGTTTGACCTTCTGTGTAACCGTCTGCTAACCCTCGGTGTGACCTTCTGTTTGACCTTCTGCTAAGATGTAGCGGATGTCCTGATTCAATGGGAGTCCAAGGTGTAACATAGTTACGCTGAGCGATGGTCAGTCGGACCAGCAGAGAAGCTGAGGGTCACGTTACCGTCTCCTTTCCTCGGGGAAGAAGAGGAGGAAGAGGAGCTCTAACTGGATTTGGATGAAATATATTTACATCCAGAACAAAGCAGCACTTTAATAAGCGCTGCGGAGAGCTTTCCTGGCCGATTTCAAAATGAGACGTCAGATTAAATCTCAGGTTCAGAGATTTACCACTGACAATAATTTAGTGTAGTAGTGAAGGCAGTAAAGTACTGCTACAGTAAACATTCAGTATGTAAGTATTGCTGATGCTCGTTCTGGAGCTACAAGTTGAGATATTACAAAGCTGTAATGTCACTAAAAGTATGTTCATAGTGAAGATATTTGAGGTGTAAATAAAAATGACCACATGTCAATAAGCAGGTTTCCATGTTTGTGCTCGTCGCCTCATTAAAGCGTCCGTCTCCTCTCTACAGTACAGCTACCGAGAAGTCGGCATCCTGCTGCTCTACCTCGCCGTGGGAGTGTCGGTCTTCTCCGGCATCGCCTACACGGCCGAGTACGAGGAGGTGGGTGTCATCATATTATTTCATCATTATCTTGTCGTTGTCGTACTGTTATCGTTCTGCTATCGTCTCCCCTCCAGGGCGTCGGTCTGGACACCATCCCGGCCTGCTGGTGGTGGGGGACGGTCAGCATGACCACCGTCGGCTATGGAGACGTAGTTCCCGTCACGGTGGCTGGGAAGCTGGCGGCGGGCGGCTGCATCCTGGGCGGCACGCTGGTGGTGTCGCTGCCCATCACGATCATCTTCAACAAGTTCTCCCACTTCTACCGGAAGCAGAAGGCCCTGGAGGCCTCGGTGAGGAACAACCACCGCAGGAAGGTGCGGATGAGCTGCGAGGACGAGGAGGACGACGACACCGACGACATGGAGGAAGACATCGACGACGAGGACGACGTAGGCGTAGTCAACTACAGCTACGTGGAACACCCATCCTACTCCTCCCTCCTGAAGAGGAAGGAGCTGCCGACCGACGTCCTGTTTGTTTCCTCTGTGGATGCCGTCCTTCTCCCGACCAACGTTTAGTTACCTTAAAAAAACAACGTCGAGCGCCGAAACACCCAATAGAACAGGAAGTAAACAGGAAGTGATCAGAGGGAACCAGGATAAGGGATTAGAACGTTATTTATCCTGGGTGAATTTAGCTGCCCCCCCGCCAGACAAACGAGCCTTCTTAACTGCTAAAATCAGTTTAGATAAAACACGTGAGCATCGTAAGTCACCATCTGCAAACTGTTTAACAAAATGGTTTGATATTTTATCTCGACCCAGGGCTGTCAATAGATTAACCAATTAATCGCACATTTTGAAATTCATTAATCACGACTAATGAATGTTGTTTTTAATGAATGTTTTTTTTCTTCTAAAGACTAAATCTTAAAAATAATGCGTAATCACTTTAGAAAGTGTGTATTATTTTAAACCCATAACTAACAAACTCTGAATTCCACCAGGTAGAACTTGTTGAGCACGTTGAACTACGACTCTTCCTGATGTCCTCGTCACTTTGCTCTCAACTCGCCGTCATTTAGCGGCTTCGTTCAAAGCGACAACAATGTCCTCACATTTAGCAGGACATTTTCAAACCATCGTCTTTTAGGGACACAGTGGTGGTCCTCTGCAGACTGCAGAGTGTGTTGAGATGGAAGTAGCTTAGCAGCTAGCTTAGCATAGCGGTGCTTTAAGTGGCCCGTTTGTCACCCACCCCTTCTGTTTGACACGTGGAGTAATTCCTCAGCTCACTTCTCTGCTGAATGTCGCGTCTCTGGTGGTTTTACTTCCAATGCAAAAAGCTCCGTCTCGATGTAACTGACTGCAGCGGCCGCTTGGTTTACGCGCCAATTTGGCTTCAGCTGATTGCAAAAATAAAAAAACATCATAGTAAAGTGAGAATGAAGGAACAAAAGTTGTATTTGCTGGATAAGATGAGAAAAAAGAAAAAGGTGGAGCAGAGAGACGGAGAAAGGAAGTGATGGGAAGAAAAGGATCATTGAAATGAAATACTATTAATATAACATAATAGTAATGTAACAATACTAATAATGGTGGTAGAATATATAGTAGTTATCTCACGTCTTTGATTCTTTGAAAAATGCCAGAAACGATTTTAACAGCAAAAACAAACAAGTGATTTAAATGCCCTCAGTTTTTATTTAAATCAACAGAACAAATATCAGTGATGTGAAACAAACTTCCACTGAATTATTCAATGCAGAATAGGAAGTTCAGAGCCAAACCGTGTGTGAAACAAGGAAAAAAAACTAAACATACAAAAGAATTAAAGAAAACAAATCTGAAGAAACGTTTGTAATCCTTGAAATTATATTTTTTACACCATTTTCTCCAGATCTCACCGTCTTTTCTATGGGGATTGCAATTTTATGTTCATATGGTTTGTATTTGTTGAACAGATTTACTATAAAACATCTGGAAATAAAAGTCTAATCATCAGCGGGACCAGAACCAGATGTGTTCTGTTCTTACTTACTTTGTTTTAATCAACACAGAAACAGGTTGACGTTTCTTCCAGTGATCACGACTGTGTTTCAGCAGGCATCATATTTAATAACAATCAAGCTGCATTATTTCTTTACATTTCCCCTTTTTTGTTTTGATTGTAACAAAGAGTTCAAACATCTGGATCATTAATCTCCTTGATATAACTTGACTGTTAAATATGTAAACATAACTCAATGACAGCGTTTCGTTTTGGGGCTCAAACCCTTAACTGACTAATCAGAACAAAGAGTCAGATGTGCTGTAATATTTACAGAACGTTAAGCTTCTATTGTTTCACCCTGAGGAGCTCAATGACCTGAGCAGCTGCTTCTCTGTGGAACTTCTAAAGATACGTAGAAAAATAAAGCTGCTTACGTGCTGCTGTAGAGGGGAGGGGCCTTCAGGCCGTAGCTTCACGCCTCAAACTGCAGCCTCTTGAGCTTCAGGCCGCAGCCTCTTGAGCTTCAGGCCGCAGCCTCTTCGGCTTCAGGCCGCAGCCTCTTCGGCTTCAGGCCGCAGCCTCTTCGGCTTCAGGCCGCAGCCTCTTGAGCCTCAGGCCGCAGCCTCTTGAGCTTCAGGCCGCAGCCTCTTGAGCTTCAGGCCGCAGCCTCTTCGGCTTCAGGCCGCAGCCTCTTCGGCCTCAGGCCGCAGCCTCTTCGGCTTCAGGCCGCAGCCTCTTCAGCCTCAGGCCGCAGCCTCTTCAGCCTCAGGCCGCAGCCTCTTCAGCCTCAGGCCGCAGCCTCTTCAGCCTCAGGCCGCAGCCTCTTCGGCTTCAGGCCGCAGCCTCTTCGGCTTCAGGCCGCAGCCTCTTCGGCTTCAGGCCGCAGCCTCTTCGGCTTCAGGCCGCAGCCTCTTCGGCCTCAGGCCGCAGCCTCTTCAGCTTCAGGCCGCAGCCTCTTCAGCTTCAGGCCGCAGCCTCTTCAGCTTCAGGCCGCAGCCTCTTCAGCTTCAGGCCGCAGCCTCTTGAGCTTCAGGCCGCAGCCTCTTGAGCTTCAGGCCGCAGCCTCTTGAGCTTCAGGCCGCAGCCTCTTCGGCTTCAGACCGTAGCCTCTTCAGCTTCAGGCCGCAGCCTCTTCAGCTTCAGACCGTAGCCTCTTCGGCTTCAGGCCGTAGCCTCTTCGGCTTCAGACCGTAGCCTCTTCGGCTTCAGGCCGCAGCCTCTTCAGCTTCAGGCCGCAGCCTCTTCAGCTTCAGGCCGCAGCCTCTTCGGCTTCAGACCGTAGCCTCTTCAGCTTCAGGCCGCAGCCTCTTCAGCTTCAGGCCGCAGCCTCTTCAGCTTCAGACTGTATCTTCCAGCAACTCAACTTGTTAATTTTCTCATTTAGAGCGTTTCAAACTAATAATCCACTTTGTTGGGTCAGTGCCATAAATCTGTCAACTCAGTGAAGAAGAAATATATACGCAGATGTACGAAGAATATCGCTGCAGGCTAAACAGAGGATGATGATGATGATGATGATGGGGAAGTTGATGAAGATGGACATGAATCAACAGACTGACTACGTTTAAATGCTCATTTACATTCCACTTTTGTCCTGCATCGACATTGTGTTGTTTGGATTGTTGGTTATATAATTGTAGTTATTGAGGTTTAACAATCTGTGTCTACGGTCTTTAGGAGACAAACATTCCTTTAAACTGACTTTATTGCATTTCAGAATAGATGTAAATGTCTCAACGTCGATCTTTTGATTGGGGGGATAAATACCTGAAGTGGTTGAGCAGTGACACAAATATATGATAGAAATGTTGATTTCATATCAATATGCAGCTCTTTGATCTTTTCAGGAATATTTGTATGTAAATGTTGTGTTGTTGCTGGATTCATAATATCTGATTACGTCGACACCAGAGTCCATCTAAATAAAACACCATGAGTTATGAACATTAAAAGACGTAAGTAGAAAACCCAACAAACAGGAACAAGTTCTGCTCAGTGATGAAGACGTTCAGCTGAGTGATGAAGAATAAAAACATTCCCTTCCTTATTATTGGTCACCGGGGCAACGGGCCTGGATCAGTTTATCAGTTCTAGTTTTTACTTAAACTTTTCCAGAAGGTTCAAGGTTTCTTGAAGTCCAGAGATGACGTGAACCTCCGGTACCTTAAGCAATGACGTACCGACGTGAAGAAGAAGAATTAATCCAGTATAACAAAGAGGAAGATCTGCAGAGTTCAGAGGTCGGAGGTTCTTCTTCAGTGGTTCCCCCCTCAGAAGTTCTGCTGCCGACGCTTCTTGGCCTCAATGGCGTCCATGATGGGCCTCCTCTTGGTCTGGTAGCGGCGCCGGATCTCCTCGATCTCCTGCTCCATCTGAGGGTCCAGAGAGGCCAGACGGAGGCGAAGCTCCTCCACCGACCACGAGCTCACCTGCAGACACACATTTATGGTTTTAACAAACTCCTGCTCCTCGTTTCCAGCCGTCAAGCAGAAAGCAGATGAACAAGCTCCTTCTACCCAGGTGACACTTATCTGGTGTCCCTTCAGGTCCAGAGAGCTCCTTCTGAAGGAGGATTCATCTGATCTCATACAGATTCATGAAGACTGGAACGGTTCACGTTTGTTCATATTAAAGAATCGTCTTTGTTCTTTAGTGGTTTGATATTGATTTCTTCTAGAAATACCCGATCGAGGGGGCTGATGAATGCATTGGCCCTCGCGGCTCTACCAGCAGCACTTTGGCTATTTATTACCCACAAATCAATGGGGCAGAAATAACACCGGTTAGGGCAGGAGGGAAAGTTCTCTTTGTTCTCAGTGATTGATTATCACAGGAAACAAATGTGAGGATATTAATGACTCGGTTGTTGGCCAATAGAAATGCACATTTCAGCCGTGACCGATGCTGCTTCATTCAACCTTCATGTCTCCTTGAGAAGAGACAGGAAGCAAACAAGGAAAAGAGAAATAGACATAAAAGGATCTTTGTCTCAAGAATGGAGGTTAGACTCCGCCCACATGCTGCACGATGACATCATCAATAGAACGAACGCAGATGTAACATAAATATGTCTCAATATATTCAACTAAATGTGACGAGGGCCTCCTCTTCATCACTACTAGGTGATGAAGAGACAACATGAGGCTCTTTTGGATAAATACATGATGAACAACATCTGGAAGCAGAATACAGAAATAACCAAGTGGACGGATCTAAAAATAAGCCGACGTCTTTAGATAAAAGAATAAATAGGTTTCCATCCTGAGGATTCTAAGGGGACAATAAACCCGTCGCACACACACTTCCTGTTCCACTGAAGTGTCAATCAGCTGCTGATTCACTCACTTCACCGTGTAAAAATAGCTGCTAAAAAACACCTTTCGCATTTATTCTCTTCCTTGTTGTCGTTGTCAAAAAGTTCAGTGTCAACGTTTCTTCCTCTTTTTAATACGTGTGTTGCTTAGCAACCACCTATGCATGCTAATGTTAAGCTAATGGCTAGCACAGGTTAGTTACTGGACTCTGATCATAAAGTCACCATTTATTCTTTTATTAAAACATAAACAAAGGTCTGGTCCTCCAGGACCTTCTGGTGAACCGGTCTCATGTAAAGCTGTGTGTGTGTGTTACTCACCACCTGGAGGTCTCCTTCAGGCGGCCCGCGGTGGTCTGCCGGGTCTCCCCCCCCCTCCCTGTGGCTGTTGGCCTCCTTCTCCTTCTGCTCAAAGTACTGCAGGAAGGACGGCTTGGCCGGCTGCATCGTCTCGTCTCTCCCTGAAACGTTCACGCGCACACGTTCGTTACGGCGTCTCCGGAAGAATAAACCTGCTCTCACCAGGTTGAAAAAAAGATTGATTTACTCGGTTTTATAATGTATTAATGACATCATCACAGAGGATGTAAGACAGGACAAGGGGAAGAGGACAGAGTGCGTCTAGCTTTGCTTATGAGACGCACAAGAAGCAGCAGGAGCCTCGAAGTAGAAAAAGTCTGGACTGATATTTGTACTTTAATCCAACACAGCAGAGACGCCACAGGCTGAACCTTAAAATGCAGCTGAAGGGTTTTATTTAAACGGACGCGTATCAGGTCCCTGATGTCAGAGCGTCGTCTTGACGGTCCTTGAACACATCGTTTCAATGGGACACTAAACGCTGACGTGTTGTATTTCAACAAAAGCTTTTACTCTTCGTGTGTCTTTGAATCTCCACTTGTTCTAATCAGACTCTGCTGAAAACAATGCTGAGCTCCTGAGTCAGACTACGGCATCATGATTGATCGATCGATTTGGGTCATGTGACCACCAAGTGGACAAGAGGCTCCGTGACCAACAATTAAGAGGCTTTTTATTATTCAGCAGCATTAGTAAGGATCAATATCTGATCTCACACACACACACACACACACACACACAGCTGAAGATGCTAAAGGCAATTAGAAGCTCTAGATGTTCCTGTCTTAATGCAGTTTGAACTGAAGTGAAGTGGAGATCAATACTAACTCGATAGGAGGACGTCAGACAGGAGACGGTCCGCGCGCGTGTGTGTGTGTGTGTGTGTGTGTGTGTGTGTGTGTGTGTGTGTGTCTTTCTGCTCCTCGTCTCTAAATGGGACATTTTTCTCTCCTCGTCTTTCCTCTTAATACGTTTATTGTGAAGCAGTAAAATACCAAAGCACTCTGCTCCCACGTGCAGCCTTCCTGCCAGTAAACCCGATACCGACGTGTTGGGAGGGCAATGCATGCTGGGAAATCACCCCACTCGCCACACGCACAGAGCTCCCTCTAGTGGATGAACAGTAAACTGCTCAAGTTCAGATCCACGTTTGAAAGAGACCACTGGACTCACTCTTCATGGTGCCGGCTTCTTCCTCGTCCTCTTCGTCCGAGTTGATGACCATGGTGCCCAGCTGTGACCTCATGGTCCCCGTGTCGCCATCGTCGTCGTGGGCGATCATGGTCCGAGCCGTGCCGCCGAGGGAACCCGACAACGAGCCGGCGACCCGGACGGTCCCCGAGTCACCGGCCCCCGCCCGCACCATCGTGCCCTGGTCCACCTCGTCCTCGTCCTGCAACACGGGGCAACTTTAGCCCACGCGAGGACCAACAGGCGCACCACCGCTGACCGATGGAGCCTTCTGAGGTGTTCCAAATATTCAATGAAATGTTTCCATATCTTAGTTATCGAGATTATTAATGCTCTATAATAATGTATATGGTAGCAAAACCCTAATATATATATATATATAAAAATATATATATATATATATATTTTACATTAAGTTTATAACCTAAATGAACATGTTGAGCCTGAACGCATCACAATGGAACTGAAGTGGGCCTCTGTTAGCCATTAGCTAACGCTACTAGCCCCCCCCAACAGTGAGTGATGACATCATCAATGGTTGAGACCACAGGTGTCACGTGATCATTCCTCATTCTTCACGGCCTGAATTGAAGGAAGTTTGAGGACGTTAAAACCAAATGAAAAATGAAGCAGCCACGGTTTCAGTTTCGGTTACCGAGTTGTCTTCGTCCTCCTGCTGTCTCTGCTCGGCCTCCTCTTGTCTTTTCAGTTTGATCTCCATGGCGTCTGTGATCAGAGCTCTGAGGACCGAGCTGGGCTTAGGACACTTGATGAAGGGATGCTGGAGGAGAGACGGACAAAAGACAGATGAAGTAAGAGAAAGAGACCGAGAGAAGTCTCCACATCTTCAGACGAGAAGCTACAAGAAAGTCTCCTCACGTTGGTAAAAGAATCAGTTTAACCACATAAACTATTTACCATGGAACTGTGTAACTAAAAGCTTCAATAAAGCGGATTTAGAGCGTAATGAGATGTACATCTGATGGTGGTTGTCCCTGCTGACTCACTACTCCGTATTGTACGTTCTGTACACATGTTAAAATGGAACCATGTACAACAACAACCTGCGAGCCCTGCGACACAAAAGCGCATTGAGGCTGCAGAACTTCCCCGCTGGTACCTGCAGCAGCTGGGTGGCCGTCGCCCTGTTTTCAGGGTTCTTCACCAAACACTGGCTGACAAAGTCCTGGAAGGACGGCGACCACAGATCGGGATTCCTGAAGGTCGGCGGAGGGTTGGTGGGAATCATGAAGATGGCCTGGAAGAGAAGAGAGAAATAGGTGTGCATCAGTGAGTCTGTCAGGAACAACAGGGCGCCATCGTGTTGGTGGAGCTGCTACACTGTTAGTGGAGACGGAGCCAGACTCCATTTAGAAAACAAGCCTTTTAAAAGTAGTTTGCTCGTCGTCTTATGGAGAGAATGAACAAAACATGAAGGTCAGACTTTATTATTATTAGGTCGTCATTTCAGCATCACTTCATATTGCACCAAATAATAAACTGTCTATGACACACACGGAGCCCCCGCTCTCACCCTCATGGGGTGTATGTCGGCGTACGGCGGCTTGCCCTCGGCCATCTCTATGGCCGTGATGCCCAGGGACCAGATGTCTGCCACGCAGTTGTACCCGATCTCCTGTATGACCTCCGGAGCCATCCAGAAGGGCGTGCCGATCACCGTGTTCCTCTTGGCCATGGTGTCCTGAGGAAGAGACATCCTGCATCAACAAGGGAACACGTTGATGGATATCGACAAGTCAGCGGCCTGCCGACGCACCCAGATGCACAATGCGCTGATCCAGCTTCAAACCACCACTGTGTAGCTGCACTAGATGGAGGCTGGGATCTCACCACACGGCTGCATGGAGGCAACATCTGTGTTCTCTTGGTATGTGGAGACATGTCCCTGTTCTAGGTAGCGTGGTGAGTGAGGAGACCAAACCAGACTCATTTGGATTAAACCAGCGCGGCTAACCAGGAAGCCTGTAATGCATTTATTTACAGATTTAAGTTCATCTCATCGCACTCGTTGTTTAGCTGTACTTGTGTTGTATACATGTACTGAACTACAATGATGGTAAGAATCTAATGAATAAGCTTTAGGTGAACGTGTGAGCGTAGTTTAGAGAAACAGTTCTGAGGTTAAAAAAAATCCTGTTAAATTTGCTGATTTGTATTTTTCTTTATAAATGATTACGTTCAAGAAGCAACATGTACTTTCTGAAGTATCTTTGCACTGTGAAGTTCTGTTTTAGAATAAAAGGGTTGCTGTTTTTAATCCGATTAATTGATTGTCAGAATAATCGATAGTTGCAGCCCTGAGTGACAGTAACGTGATCCAAAGGTCTGTGAGTCACTGAACAATCTACTCGGCTACATGTCCGTGATTTGAAAATGGTTAGCACTTAGCTACCGTTAGCTCGGCGTAGTTACATCTCATTCTGGTGGGAATCACTGTAGAAGGAGTAACGTTCAGGTGTCACCGTAGATCTGAACTTTGACGCCTACATGGCAGCAGAAGCAGAGAGAGCTTCATCTCCACTGATTCGGTGTCAGATCTGTTTGACCTTTGCACCCATCTAACCCAAACCCAGGTAACCTCACCGTGAGCTGTCCGGCCACGCCGAAGTCGGCCAGCTTGGCCTGACCCTCCGAGTTCAGCAGGATGTTTCCCGCTTTGATGTCCCTGTGGATCTTCCTCATGAAGTGAAGATACTCCAGACCCTTCAGAGTGGACTGCAGGATGGCGCAGATCTCCTCCTCCGTTATCTACGGGGACAGAAGACTCAGTCACATGTCCTCTGTGCTGTGTGTGTGTGTGTGTGTGTGTGTGTGTACCGTCTTGTTGCGTAGCCGGATGATGTCAGAGACCGATCCGGCTCCACAGTACTCCATGACGATCCACAGGTCGCTGTTCTTGAAGTAGCTGCCGTAGTAGCGCACCACGTGAGGGCTGAACACAAGCTGGAGGTGATTATTGTGACAAAGGCACCGATCAGACTCGAGCTGAACAAGAAGAACCCGCGGACCTGTTGCACTGCTGCATGATGGAGATCTCCTTGATGATCTCCTGCAGGTCCGACTCCACGGGAACCTGCTTGATGGCTACGATCTCCCCGGTCTCTTTGTAATGGGCTTTGAACACACAACCATACGACCTGCACACGCACACACAGAGGGGTCACATGACCTGTGCAGGAGTTTTTTTTATCTGATTCATCAATTAATCAAAGAAATAATCGACTGATTAATCGATTATTAAAATAATAGTTGCAGCCCTGGTGTTGACAACAGGGGAGAAGATGGTGAGATCATGTGACCTCAGCTCCTCTCAGTTTAACCTGCTGCACCTCATTCCTCAGTAGGAATGCTGCTACACAACCACACTCACAGGGTCCCGCTGACTCCGTGAGGCTTTGGTTCCGTCCCATCGTTAAGTGTTTGAGGCTCAGATATTTGGAGCCATTCATGAGTCGGCATTGATGCCGATTTAGTCCACGGGAATTAACCACCAGACAAACGGGGTAACCAGTGAACGCACGGAGAATAACACGCGTGTTCAGACCGTCATAATAAGATGTATACATTTAAAACATCAAGAACTAAAGATGATGAAAAAAATGAAATCAGAAGATATTTATTCATAAAATATATGACATCAAAGCAATTTAGGCAAAAAACAAGGCACTTTTTAAAATGACCTTATTTTATGAGGAAAGAGACACGTTGAAATCAGAGAGTAAAACATTAAATAGATAGCTACCTGCGGCTTAAGACGGAAAACATCATGTCTGCCCTCTGAACATTTCAATAGGTGTACCTCAAGGCTCCATCTTAGGCCCTATTTTGTTCTCCACTTATATTAATGATGGCGGCAAAGCGGCTGGAAATCATCAGCATCATGTATTCAGCTGGTCCCTCACTCCAACACACCAAAGCATCACCTCCATCAACAGCCACAAACTCCAAAAAGACCAAATGTTTGCTGTTTGAAAAACCTCATCCTCCCCTCCCCAGATGTACGGCGCTGACGGCTCGGAGCTGCAGTCAACATGTTCAAACATACGCTGCAACAAGTCATAGGTGTCTGCTGCATCAGCCCTCACTTCTCTCTCTCCATTTTTACAAAGAACTTCCAGTAATCTGCCTTTTTTTGTACAGTGCTTATGAACGTAACCATGTTGTCCGTAGCCGTTTGTTTTCATGCGATTGTCATATTGTATCGGTGCCGTTTGTGTCACTGTGCCGCTGCCTCTTGGCCAGGTCATCACTGTAAATGGTGAATTGGTTCTCAATTGACTTGGTTAAATAAATAAATCATTCTACACGTTGTCATGGCGACGTGACATGTGACATGGAATAAAGAGACACGTTGACATTAATCGGTTTGTTCTAATGATGAAACCAAAGGTTCCATAAACGATCGAAGCTCCGAGCTTCTTTACTTCCTGTTAGTCGAGCTCATCGTTTACAACAGGAAGTGCGTTGAGAAACAGGAAATGAAGCGGCAACGTTTATGATGATGAGCAGAGACGGGAGGCGGTGGGACAGGCAGACGGACGGACTCACCCTTCACCCAACTTCTCCAGGACGTCAAAGACTTCCTCTGGCTGCTTGGTGAGGCTGTCCTCGCTCAGCTTCTTCAGCTGTCTGTGGAGGGGGGGGCAGCTTGTTTAATTCCTCCAAGAACCACAAATGCATCCAAACCCCCAAAGAAACAAAGAAACGACGTGGTGACCCGAGTGTGGCCTCCGTCGAGGGAAATGGAACGTTCCTGTATTTCTCGTTTCTAGTCTTCTGATCACTCAGACGCTTCATGTCATCATTCACACACCGATGACAGCAGCTCCCACTCACAAAGCCTCACCTCCACCCACCACACTGGTCACAGCTACACAGCAATGCTGGGGTTAAGTGCCTTGCCCAAGGACACATGTACACGCGGTTTCCAGGACCTGCGATTGAACTGACGATCTTCTGATCCGAGGACGACCCACAGTCGCCTACTATTATTATTATAATAATAATAATATATGCGATCAGTGTCACTTTGTCCTTGGTAATGTCTACAGAGTCTCAAGTCACTGTTCTGAAATAGAAGGGCCAATAAGGTCAAAGGTCAGGATGTAGAGGGTACCAGTTAGAAGATGCGAGATGGTGGTCGACTGTTTGGATGTACATGGCGGTGGCTAACAGCTGACAGGGACCATGTTTCCGTTTATCTTTACACAGATGACATATTAATGATCACAGCTCCTTCAAGGCGTGTGTTTAAATATACAACTTCAAGGGAACAAGTCATCATGTTAAATAAAGCAGCAGCGCCTCAGAGGTCTTCTGATGAGGAAACAGAGTTTCAGCAGCATCCTCCTGATTAGTGGACCGAGCAGGAACTACTCGGTTCCTCCTGTCAATCAACTGCTATGACCTATGAATTCATATCTGGACACAACCAAATATCCTGCAGAAGAAAACTCAAGGACTTCACATTTGAGAATCCTGAAAGATGAGAATAGTTTCCAATCAATAACCTGAAGATGAACCAAGATGAGTGACTTCATTGATTTGATTAATGTGGAATGAACATATTAAAACACCTGAAGTCAATAGAACAACAATTACGGACTCAACAAGATCAAATAAACTACATGACCTAAAATCACTGTGGCCTCATTAAAACATGCAGCGGAAACACAACTAATAGTTGGTAAAACTTCAGGGTGAAAACATATGATGGGGAATGACTGTTAATTTAAACTCATTTCTGTCCTGTAAGCTCTCAGCAATAAACAAAAAGCTCTGATCTGAAACATCAACTTCAGTAAAATACAAAAAATGATTTTAATTCAGGTTAAATCGAGTTAAAGTAACTGACAATTACTCTAAATGAATTACATTCAGTTTAACTTATCTGTGTAATAATATATGTATTTGTTGTGTAATGTTCAGTGGTGGATGAAGTACTAGTGCAGTAATACAATACTACTACAGTATTAGTCAGTGTAGTATTAGTAGTATTAGTCTACCTTGTAACTGACAGGTCACATGTGTGTGAATATTGATTAACCAAATAACGAAGGAAAGTTTTCTAAATAGTTTAACAGGTCGTATTTCAGGAACTGTGTTACTTGAGGTGAATTCTGCTCCGGTGTTGATGACGTCACTCACTCGGCGTTACCGGGTGTCGGACTACCTGCGGCTAACCGGACACGATCAATGATTGATGATCGATGACCTGTCATCAGGAGCATCACGTTACCTGCGCGGGTGGTTCCTCATCTGTACTCTGTCCTTGTTCTCCATGTTGTCCTCCTCTCAGCACCTCCTTCCGCTAAGCTAACTCCAAAAGCAACCGCCTGCTAGCTCGCTAGCTACGTGGCTAGCAGCAGCTAGCAGGGAGCGCGTCCTGTTAGTTCCCCGCGGCGTCTCGTCCACGCGTCAGCCCGCGAAACACATGCCGCGAACCGTGAATCCTAAGTGACGCGGGGTGTAGACACCGAGCAGACTTCACACCGGGACCGGGGCCTCGTCTCCGGGTTCATCCATTTCCTCACAGGGTCCTGAACTACTTTGAACTTTTCTTACAAAACCCGCTCGGCAGCCGTTTGAAACGCACCAGGAAGTCAGTCAGGGGAGGCGGGCCGGACAAAGGCTGCGGCGCGCCGCGTCACCGGCAGGGCGGCGCCACAGACGCTGCGGTATGACGCGTCACCGGCAGGGCGGCGCCAGAGACGCTGCGGTATGACGCGTCACCGGCAGGGCGGCGCCAGAGACGCTGCGGTATGACGCGTCACCGGCAGGGCGGCGCCAGAGACGCTGCGGTATGACGCGTCACCGGCAGGGGGCGGCAGGTACACTAATATGCGTATGTTCATTATCACATGTCATTTAGCTGACGCTTTAATCCAAAGCGATTTACAATAAGTGCATTTCAACCATAATGACACAAACTCAGAAGAACGAGAAAGTGCAATTTCATCAAGTAAGTTGATTTACAACTTGCTGTAGATACTTGCATGGTACGTGAGCACCAGTGTTTAGAACTGGATGAGCCACCGGTACCAGTGAAGAGAGCGGAGGAGGGGAGGAGTGAGGGAGAACTTAGGAAGGTTAAAGACCAGTGGAGCTGCTGCATTCTGGATGAGCTGCAGAGGTGGAATGGTGGTAGCAGGAGAGAGTTACAGTAGTCCAGGACCTGAATCAGTACCTGCGCTGCCTTCTGAGTGAGGACGTGTTCTCCTGATGTGAATAGATGGGGTCCAGCTTCCATCCAGGACCTGGTCCAACCCGACACCCCGACCTCTGACCTCTCCGCTCTGCATGTGATAAACTGCTTGTTCCTCCTCACTGAGAGCAAAACACTCGACTAGATCTCCACTCTTTGCTGTCCTGCTCCTAAATGGTGGAAGGAGGTCTGTGAAGACATCAGGACCACAGAGAGCCTTCACATCTTCAGACTAAAGACACACCTCTTCACACTCTACCTCCACTAACACACTAACTGGATCACTTACATTGGACTTATAATGGTTTTTATCTACAGCAAGTTGTAAACTGGCTTATTTGATGAAATTGCACTTTGTTGTTTGTCGTTCTTCTGACTTTGTTTCCTGATGGTTGAAATGTTCTTATTGGAAGTCGCTTTGGATAAAAGTGTCAGCTAAATGACGTGATGGAATGTAAATACTGTTAGTAAAACTACCGGCATGGACAGTTCTACAGCATTTATGCAACAGTATATTTGACACATCAGTAATTCATCGGAGATCCGCTTTTACATTAATAGAATATTTTATTTAAAAGGAACCAAACAGCACAGCCGTGTTCATGTCTAAACCGGTCAATAACGAGAGGAACTTGATCCTCGGAAGGAAGGAGCGATGGGACGAAGAGCTGGAAGAAAACGAAGACGACTGTCAGATGGGGACACAGTGACGAAGAGGACAAACAGATGGTGCATTTCTGACAAACATCAAAGTCTCCAACTAATATTTAGATGAACCGGTTTGGGGTCACATTATACTTAAAGTCATTCTTCCTCACAGTTGAGTAAAGTTCATAAATAAAGTCCTTGTATTAGTTTGATCTGATAGAACTAGAATACTAATGTTCCTCCCTTTGGTCCACAGACTGACTCACAGAGGTCTACTCTCCGGAGGGCTGCACGCTCTCGAACACGCCGGCCTCCTTCATGGCGTTGAACTCTTTGACGGCGTCGTACTGCTTGTAGAAGTCGGCGTAGGCCTTCTTCCGTGGCTCCGTCACGCCGTACTGAGGAGAAACCAGACACACTCGGCTCATCGTTTGGACTTTAAATTCCACCAAAACTTAAACTTCAGGTTCACATTTGTTTTTAAAATAATCAAAACCATTGAACATGATTTGGCGCCATGTAAAGTATCTCAGTGACTTGAAGTTAAAGTGGTAAAACTGGAATCTTTCATTTCTCAGAAACAATAAAATCAAAAACATATATTATATATATATAATATACATATATAATATACATATATATATACATATATATATACATATACATATACATATATAATATACATATATGAAGGTATTCTGTGCGCTTTTCTTTACAGCCCAAAGCTGAATTTGGAGATTGAGCAATAGATGGAAACAGACGATGAACATCAGATTCACGAGGATCAGGTTTGTGTCGGCGACATCGTCCCATTTTCAGGGATTGTGAAGGTTGCGTCTCACCTTGAAGGCGATGGCGGCCACTAGCGACAGGCCGAAGGCGATGGGCAGGTGGAACCGGAGACGCTTCCCCAGCAGCCCCCTCATCAAAGGTTTAGGGAGAGACATGACGATCACCTGCAGGGAGGATGGCGACGTTAACACAGCGTTTTGTGCTCAAGATGAACACACACAGTCAGCGTTAGTTAGCGAAACAGACGCAATATGTAATCAACTGGAAACAAGCCACACACACACACACACACAAATAAAATAAGACGCCCGTTGCTGCATTTTACATTTGTGGTTCCACCGCTTGATCGGTGTACCTCACAAGGTATGAGGACGTTACTTTAATCATCGCAGTCCTCCTGAAACACTGAACGAGGCAGCGTTTCCTATGCTAAAGGGGCTGACACAGAAGGCTTTGAAGCACCACTCATATGGTGGTCTCGGCCCCTCACACGTCATGTCAACTGCAGTGTGTGAGGGGGCCATGAGACCTTCACTGACCTCCTGGATGAGATAACAATTAGTCTTATGTTGACAAAGTATTGCTATAAACACCATTAAGCCTATAAGATAACAGGTGAACATGCCAAAGTCAGTTTTCATATCACGAACGTTATTTATTCAATCGTGTTAATGATTATCATGATGGAAGATGATTTGGGGGTTCAAAACTGATTTTCTTGCTCAAACGTTGAGGCTTCAGTTAACTTTAATCTCTTCCCTGCATCACATAAGGTGTGTGTGTGTGTGTGTGTGTGTGTGTGGGAGGGGGGGGGGGGGTGACCTTTCCGTGAGACGGGGCCTGTTGCGCACGGTGTTATCGGACGTTATGCTCCAACGTCATCAAGGAGCGTCAGGTGGACGTTAGCTAGCATTAGCAGTAAGCGTTGTGCTAACCGAAGAAGCACATTTGCGCTCAAAGTAGTCGGGATTGTGTTAATAGAAAGACTGATGAATTGGTATTTCAGTTAAACAACCAGTGGAACTAAAAGTTAAAATAGACAATGTAACAAACCAACTAGCGATTATAATACAGGCTCGATTAGATCTCGATTAGATCTTAGATGTGGCGATGAGCTAACACTAGCTAGACACTGCTATCAACCATCCAAAATAAGCCAGCAAAATTAGGGATGAATGGCAAAATGGAGGACTATTAATACTGGAAATGGAAATGTTGAGTTAAACAATTAGACGATAAAATAGAACTATAGCGAACACTCACCGGTTTGGACTCACGACCTTCACGGAACGAGCTAACACTGACCAGCTTAGCTTCTCTACCGGAGAATTTTCTACTGGAGCCTCCGAGGGACCAAATGAGTCACCGCGGAAAGCGAAGTAATAAACTGTCACTCATGATTCCACGCCCCTCTCAGTTGATGCCCCGCCCCCTACGCTGCATCAGGGTCAAAAGTCTGAATGTGAAAAAAAGAAATAAGATCTGCAACTGAAGAAGAAAAAGAATGAAAAAATATTTTATTCAAAAAATTATATAACTGAGTAAAACTATATTCAACCTGAAAATGTGTTGCGTGCACTTACTTTTATTTTGAATACAAAATACTTTGTCTTAAACAGATCTTAAACATTGAAATATCTTTCAATGTTCAAGATCTGGGTCCCGTCCCTCCACGAAACCACGAAAAGAACAAATAGTGACACATTCATAGTCTCAGAAACAGATATGAATAAAAAGGGAGGAGTTCATCTGAGGATTTCACAGAGAGCGAGAGAGGGAGATTTTTATAGTTGTTTTTAGAAAACCTTTATTTTACTTCAAAGAATATGTACGAGAAATAAACATAGCAAGCAGACCAATAACAAGAAACAAATAATACAATACAAACCCGTAGCTCCTCACATTGTATTGAAAGGAGGGTTAAAACTAGTTCCTCTGCAGGGAAACATTCTATTTCATCGTTGCACCATTTTTCATTACAATCCTGCATGCTATTGAAAAACCTAAAATCAACCCAGATTCTAGCTCTTATTGGTGCAATATGTCAAAATATGAAGGGCTTCCTGCCCTATTCTGTATTCTACTGTTTTTCCCAGTTGCCTCTCCAACCAAGTGTTACATCAGCTTCCATTTGGAGGCGCTTTTTTGTAGCTGACTCCTAAAATAAAGGTGGACCAGGTCTCACCAAACCCTTTAAAAACCTCCCGCGGTGTGTTAGAAAGCCTCTCACAGTGGAACGCGGTCTCTTCCTGCTCACGGAACGCTTAACGTTTAGAAACTGTGGGATTAATAAGCATCATGTCTTTAAAACTCTCGTTGAACACGGTTAGAAGATCCTCCTCATTCTCGCTCCAGAGCTCTTTGTAAAGCTCCACCGGAAGCCCATCTCTTCCTGGGACCCCCCCGTGCCCTGCAGAGCCGAGTCCAGTTCGTCTGCCAGGCATTCACCTCTTCAGACCTTTGGTAGCTCATTAATGTTCTCATACTCGTCAGAGTAAAGTAAGTGAAAACTTCTGGATGTCGTTTGCGTCTCTGAGCTCCTCCCTGAATCAGAGCTGTGGAAACGACCAGTTCTTCTTCTCCAGACCGAAGAAAGACTTTGATGGCCCCCCGAGCCTTCGTGCCCAGCAGGTCTGCAAGAGCAGATTTTTTAGTTTTGAGATCTTCAATATGATCTCGATTTCCAGTGGATTCTGCCAAGTTCTGCAGTTACACAATTCCAGTCTCCAGATCTCCCATAGATCTGGAGACGTCCCGTGTGACATGCGAGTGTCCTGCTGACAGAGACTTTCCCCCGATCGCACCACTGTGTCTAAGAGGCAAAACCTCCTTAAAATGTGCATCTCGTAAGAGAGGCGTGTTAAAATGCCAGTATGCACTTTTTGATCTCCCATTTGAGACACAAACGTTGCACAGAACCAGAGCTGGTCAGTGCACCCAGCAGGCGGCACGCTGCGCTTTCTATAGATGTTGAAGTGTTTAAAACAATAAAACCTTCCCCCTCTGGCATGAGCCCACGTGTGCTGTCTGTCGTGTCCATTCCCTCCAGACATCGACCACCTCATGATCCTCCAGCAGCTAGGAGGGGTCGGAGGTCATACTATGGGCCTTAAGGGGTACACCCCGGCTGACATGGAGACAGACAACAATTCAGCCTCCTGCGGGTGATTTAGTCACCAGATGACCTCACTAACCAATTAAGCCAGTTAAACTCACCAGCACGTGACCCACAGTGCATCTGAGCTAAGTGTCATATTCATGTTGTCATCAGATGGAGAAACACCACAGCTGATTTTACACGATGATGTCATAAAAGAAATGTGAGCTCAGCCAAACAAGGAGAAGTCCACAGAGTGCGTCCTCAGAGGGACAGTGGGCAGGACTTTGTGTCCTCTATCTGGACACTGGAGAGAACTACGGTGGCCTTTAGGGAACATAACTCCCCCCCCCCCCCTCTTCTGGGCTTCTGTAGCTTCATGGACTGAAGTCCTGCAGGTGCTTTATCCCAAAGATCAACCACTTTTATTGTATTTTATTCTTTTATTCTTATTATTTTTTATTCTATTTGTCTCGTAAAACGGCACCAATCACAGAAACAAGTCCCTGTATGTGTAACATACGTGTCATTAAAGGGCTCCTGATTTTAGCTGATGTCCATGCTCTCCACGGGGCCCTCACCCCCCTGGACGCTCTGGTAGATGGACGCCATGTCGGCGTTGGTTCTGATCTGGTTGGCAAAGTCCGCCAGGCTGGGGCTGCGCTCCATGCCGGGCACGGCCAGCAGGGCGGCGACGGCGCGCATGGCCGAGCGCCGCAGCTCCTCCTGCTTCTCAAACTCCTGCTTCACGGAGCCGGCCTTCACCTACAGCATGCACACGTATGTATCAGTACAAACATATGTCTTATCTTCTAGTGTGCATCGATGAAGATGAGGATGTGTGAGCTGTGATATCTTGTCGCTGTTATTGTGAAGTTTGTGAGGAACGGACAGGAAAGCGTGGTGCACAGCGCCGTGGATGGTGTCGCCTCAGCGACGCCGCTGATGACATCATCTCGTGAATATATATGAGGGAGCTGAGCGGCCGGTACCTTGGTGGTGCAGGTGGCCTTCAGAGGCTCGATGAGTCGGTCCAGACGTTGGAGAACAGCAGCAGGACAAAGAGAAGCTAGTCTGGCTAGCATCAGGAAGGTTAGCATCTGTGGCAGACACACACACACACACACACATGTGGAAACACAATTCTAGTTTATTTCTATTTATTCCTTTAGACACATCCTTTATGCTGTAAAGTGGAGTAAGATATGATAAAATAATCCTTTATTAGGATTATCTTATTTTAGTAACGTGTGGTTCTACAGTCATTTCACTGAAGTAAACGTGTGTAAAAATACTCTGCTACAAGTATAAAAACCTTCATTCTACCCTGGACTTCAATCAGTACTGTAGTAAATGTACTAACAGCTAGAAGAATAACAGCTGCAAGTGGTACATGGTTTATCCTCATGGCTGGTTCTGGTTCTGTGCCCCCCCTCACACCCTGATGTCGTAGTGGTCCTTCAGGCCTTCCTCCACGTGGTCCAGAAACTGTAGGAGGTCCAGACCCTCCAGCGAGCCGTCCAGCAGCGAGTACATGACCTCGAATGCCGCTTTACGCAGGTCCAGCCCCTCGTCCACCGAGTGCTTGAAGGGACCCATCTCCACCTGGGGAACGCACACACAGACAGCTGAGGACAGGAGCGTCACACAACGACCAGAGGCACACACCTACTGTGAGGGGACCCACCTCTCTGATGAGGTCCTTCCTGATCTGGGTCTCCCGGTACAGGTGAGGCAGCACGGTTGCTAGGAGACCGCGGATCAGAGACGGCTTGTTGTGGACGGCGGAGTTGAACATCACCAGGGAGACGCGGCGCACGTTGATGTCCTCGTCCTGCAACGTCTTCAAGAAGTCACCTGCAGAGCAGAGGAGGAGCACCTGTGAGTAGCAAACCAACGGGACGAGTGTGTGTGTCTTTGTGTGCGCTACCCATGCAGTCCCTCAGCAGAGCGTCGATGGCGGCCGGTTGGTCTACGATGGTGAACTTAACGGCCGTCAGCACGGTGCTGCGAGTCAGAGGAGAACCTGAGGAACACAAACATCTGCTGCTTAGACACATGTGGGTAAACATCCACTCACCAACACAACTAACTAGGTAAGAGATACCGGAAACTCACTAGTCACACAGACACAGACACACAGAGAGAGACAGAGAGACACACAGACACACAGACACACACACACACAGACACACAGAGAGACAGACACACACACACACACACACACAGACACACAGACACACAGACAGACAGACACACACACAGACAGACACACACACAGACAGACACACACACAGACAGACACACAGACAGACAGACAGACCCACATACAGACAGACAGACAGACCCACATACAGACAGACAGACAGGCAGACACACAGGCAGACAGACAGACACACATACAGACAGACCCACATACAGACAGACAGACCCACATACAGACAGACAGACAGACAGACAGACAGACAGACACACATACAGACAGACATACAGACAGACAGGCAGACAGACAGACACACAGACAGGCTCCTACCAGCAGTGAGCTGCTGTCTCAGCCTCGGTAGCAGCTGAGCAGCCTTCACCAGAGTCAGCTTCCCCAGACACTCGGCCACCAGGTTCCGGGTCCCTTCCTCATCACACTCACAGTACCGGAGGAGTAGAGTCCAGATGGACTCCACGTGGGGGGAGAGACTGGAGGCTGCACAGGCGCTGTGGGGGCAGGAAGGTCTCATCAAACCTTACAGGAAGTTTGCGGCTGGGGATACAAGCTGATTGGCAGGTCTCTAATAGACCATAGAGCAGCGGATGCTTTGGGGCGGGGCCACATGCTGATTGACAGGTACCATTCAAACACCCACCTGATGACCTCCTTGAGGGAGTGCAGCAGGAGGTACTGTCTCCTGGGCTGGGAGGAGATCTCTTTCAGAAGGAAGGGCAGGTAGTCGTCCAGGCTGCCGACCGCCATGCTGCCTAAAGCGCAGGAGGCCGCCGTCTTCACCTGAAACCCCCAAAGTGAGTATGTGTCACCTCCCCATGTGACAGAGATCCATGGAGACGTGTTTAATGCAACTAAAGGTAGATCATCCGTCATTCTCTTTAAGCTTTATGAAGGACAATTAGGTCAAAATAAAGTGTGTCTCACCTCCTCGTTGGAGGAGGAGATGGCCTCCAGGATGACTCCCTGCACGTCCTTACTAGCTCCCAGGCTGCCGCTCCTCCCCACCTCCCCCAGACACAGCAGAGCCAGGACCCGAGCAGACTCAGGAGAACCTGGGTTCTTCACCTGAGGAGGAGGAGAGAGGAAGGGAGAGGGGATACCGTGAAACTGACCCATGGTCTCACACCACCTGTGTACCCACTTCCACGCACCTCCTGCAGGAGTCCTGCCACCGTGGCCGGTGTCTGTGAAGGACAGGAGGAGGCCAGAGCAGCTACACAACGAGCTACAGACTGGTAGGACTGTTTGTGGAGGAGCGAGGACTGGGAGGTGTGGAATGGGTCTGTGAGGGACTTCAGCAACTGACTGGGAGGAGAGGACGGGAGACGGAGAGAAGAGGAGGATCAGTGGTGTCCTTCTTCAGATCTTTTTGTGGACCTCAACAGACTTCCCCCAGACTGAGAATACCCAGGCCATCTCACCTGTAGCCCAGATTACTGGTTTTGGACTGGACCAGTGCCTGCAGGAAGTCCAGTATGGCTGCGAGTGCGCCTCCCTGCAGCAGAGGAGAATGGACCAGTCTAAAGACATCTGGCAGCACGGAGGAGCAGATCTTTGCCACGGAGGAGGAGCAGGCTCTGGACATGGAGGTCAGCAGGGAGATGGACACCTAAACATGAGATATGATCCATGTGAGAGGAGGAGTGGAGGAGAAGGAGGAGAAGGTTCCCTTCACAAAGACGTGCAGCATGTTGAACTCCTCCATGTCTGACGTCTTAAGAACAGACCTAAACGCGAGGAACCCTGATAGTGGGCGGAGCCTGACTCGTGACCATACCTGTGACACGTGCATGTCGCTCTCGTCCACCAGAGCCGGCAGCTCGCTCAGGACGGGCTCCAGTGCCGCGGGTTTGATGCCGGCGGCGTGATGCTGGACCAGCGCGGTCAGACAGGCCAGCGTGGCCAGCTTCAAGGCTCGCTGGTTCTTCCTTAGGAAGGACCCCAGAACGGACAGCGTCTCCGGGAGGATGGAGGCCAGGTCGATCTGGAGGAGGGAGGGGGGTCAGTGAAGGAACTAATCCCACCCCCTGCTGGTATTTTAAGGGGTTTCATTATTGACCGGAACCTTTAAAGGTGAGGCGGAGATAAGTGTGATGGTGCGGACGGCTGTCAGCCTCGTGATCTCGTTCCTCAACCTCTCGAGGAAGATGGCCAGGACGCCCACGAGCTCCACCCCCAGGTGGTCGCCTAGGTGACACACCAGGTGACCTGTACAGGAAATGGCCCTCTCCTTCACCTCCTGGTCAATGTCTGCGGCTTTCAGCCTCTTGAGGATGATGGGAAACACCTGGGGAGGAGTCGAGGCGGGTCATGTGATGACCTCACACAGCACCTGCCGCTAACTTCTAAAACAAAGTTTTCATGACTGCAGGTCCAGAGGTGAGGTGACGTAACGTATTTAGTATTGAAATAATCGCATGGATATGTCATTGGCTTGGAATAGACATACAATATTAGGTAGGTAGGTAGACAAGTAGGACTGATACGTCCAAAACTGAAGTCATCATGTATTTCCTATTCAAATAAATGTATTATAGTTCATTATGGATCTACTGATGTTTGAAGTGTCTGTAATCAATCAGATTGTCATCAACTGCTCAAGTAATAGATCAAGTGTAATGGCGCAGTCAGAACGTCTCCGAGGAAAGTTAATCTCAGCATTATTAAGAACACACCTGCCTGACGAAGGCGGCGGGGTCGATTCCCGACGCCGTGGTGCTCTGTGCCGGCGCCTTCATCACTCGGACCAGCTGCTGAGCAACGAGCAGAGCCTCAGAGGTGATCTTATAGAAGGAGTCCTCCACACAGGCCACCACCGGGGGCAGCAGCACCTGGTAGACAGGTAGATCAACAACAGGTAGGTAGACAAACAGGATCAGAGCTAGAAACTATTTATTTATAGAATATTAGTTTATATTGAGGTAACAGTACACGGCCCGGTTGTTGGGGACCACTGCCCTGAACAATAGATCCTATAAGTCAACAACCACATCTAGAATCCTTGTAAAGTATAAATATATAATCACAACCCTCATGTGAGGCTGAAAGACTTGAGGAGGATGAGAGAGGAGGAGAACATGGAAGAAGGAGAGGGCATCGATCCTCATGGTGGAGGAGGTGGAGCGGTCTGTCAGAGAGAAGATGATGCCTGAAGCAGGGAGGAGGAGGAGGGAAGGAAGGAGCAATGAATAAGGGAGGACAGAGGAAGAAGAGAAAAATAAGAGAGAATTAAGAAGCAGGTATGTGTGTAGATGTGTGTGTACCTGGTATCAGAGCAGGTATGTGTGTGTAGATGTGTGTGTACCTGGTATCAGAGCAGGTATGTGTGTAGATGTGTGTGTACCTGGTATCAGAGCAGGTATGTGTGTGTATGTGTGTGTACCTGGTATCAGAGCAGGTATGTGTGTAGATGTGTGTGTACCTGGTATCAGAGCAGGTATGTGTGTAGATGTGTGTGTACCTGGTATCAGAGCAGGTATGTGTGTGTAGATGTGTGTGTACCTGGTATCAGAGCAGGTATGTGTGTAGATGTGTGTGTACCTGGTATCAGAGCAGGTATGTGTGTGTATGTGTGTGTACCTGGTATCAGAGCAGGTATGTGTGTATATGTGTGTGTACCTGGTATCAGAGCAGGTATGTGTGTAGATGTGTGTGTACCTGGTATCAGAGCAGGTATGTGTGTGTAGATGTGTGTGTACCTGGTATCAGAGCAGGTATGTGTGTAGATGTGTGTGTACCTGGTATCAGAGCAGGTATGTGTGTGTATGTGTGTGTACCTGGTATCAGAGCAGGTATGTGTGTAGATGTGTGTGTACCTGGTATCAGAGCAGGTACGTGTGTGTATGTGTGTACCTGGTATCAGAGCAGGTATGTGTGTGTATATGTGTGTGTACCTGGTATCAGAGCAGGTATGTGTGTGTAGATGTGTGTGTACCTGGTATCAGAGCAGGTATGTGTGTGTAGATGTGTGTGTACCTGGTATCAGAGCAGGTATGTGTGTAGATGTGTGTGTACCTGGTATCAGAGCAGGTATGTGTGTGTATGTGTGTGTACCTGGTATCAGAGCAGGTATGTGTGTAGATGTGTGTGTACCTGGTATCAGAGCAGGTATGTGTGTATATGTGTGTGTACCTGGTATCAGAGCAGGTACGTGTGTGTATGTGTGTACCTGGTATCAGAGCAGGTATGTGTGTGTATATGTGTGTGTACCTGGTATCAGAGCAGGTATGTGTGTATATGTGTGTGTACCTGGTATCACAGCAGGTATGTGTGTGTATATGTGTGTGTACCTGGTATCAGAGCAGGTATGTGTGTATATGTGTGTGTACCTGGTATCACATCAGGTAAGTGTGTGTATGTGTGTGTACCTGGTATCAGAGCAGGTATGTGTGTGTATATGTGTGTGTACCTGGTATCAGAGCAGGTATGTGTGTATATGTGTGTACCTGGTATCACAGCAGGTATGTGTGTGTATATGTGTGTGTACCTGGTATCAGAGCAGGTATGTGTGTATATGTGTGTGTACCTGGTATCAGATCAGGTATGTGTGTAGATGTGTGTGTACCTGGTATCAGAGCAGGTATGTGTGTGTATATGTGTGTGTACCTGGTATCAGAGCAGGTATGTGTGTGTATATGTGTGTGTACCTGGTATCAGAGCAGGTATGTGTGTATATGTGTGTGTACCTGGTATCACAGCAGGTATGTGTGTGTATGTGTGTGTACCTGGTATCAGAGCAGGTAAGTGTGTGTATGTGTGTACCTGGTATCAGAGCAGGTATGTGTGTGTATATGTGTGTGTACCTGGTATCAGAGCAGGTATGTGTGTATATGTGTGTGTACCTGGTATCACAGCAGGTATGTGTGTGTATATGTGTGTGTACCTGGTATCACAGCAGGTATGTGTGTATATGTGTGTGTACCTGGTATCACAGCAGGTATGTGTGTGTATATGTGTGTGTACCTGGTATCAGAGCAGGTATGTGTGTGTAGATGTGTGTGTACCTGGTATCAGAGCAGGTATGTGTGTGTAGATGTGTGTGTACCTGGTATCAGAGCAGGTATGTGTGTGTATGTGTGTGTACCTGGTATCAGAGCAGGTATGTGTGTAGATGTGTGTGTACCTGGTATCAGAGCAGGTATGTGTGGCTCCAGCGCTCCAGGTGCTGTGTGACTGAGGTCAGTGAGCAGAGTGAAGCAGCCATGACGGTGTTTGATGCTCTTCTCCTTCAGCTGTCTGTGGAGAGCCTTCACTATGAGGGGCACCTACACTCACGCAAACAGTGGTAGAAATTATAATACATGTAGTAATGTTTAGTGATAGAATTGTAGTTTGTGTGATGTTAGATATTAGTTATCACATTAGCATGTTAGATGAAGTGAATGCAATATGACTCAAACACAATTTATAGTCATACAAGTCATATAATTACTGTACACTGTAACATCCTGCCACAATATAACGACAAGACTTGGGGACGAATGGTAAATTTGTCTTTCATGGAATTTTCCCAATTTTTTCTCCTGTCAGGTAGTGAATGAGCAAAGGATGTACGACATTCTGATTGGACCATATAGAACTGAGCTAAACACAATGGTTACGACGTGATGACATGTGGTGTTATTCTACATGTTATGTTGTGTTTACATGATGGAGCTTTAAGCCACGGCTGTGGTCATTGGATGTACTGCAGCATTAAGTGATCAGGGATCGATCAGGTCACTGAGGGATTTCAGATTCCATCAGATGGAGCCGTATATATATATTCCTTTATCAGAGGTTCAGAACCCAACAAAAGACACACATAGACAGACACACTGTAGGAGCCGCATTTAAGTTTATGTCCATGAATTTAAAAAACACATTTTTGTTCTTTTTAAAAGCAAAGTGTGCCCCCTACAGGTGAGGCAGGAGCGCCTATAAGTTGGTGGAGAAACGGGTTGCGCGGATAGCGACCTCGGCCTCGGCCCTGTGACTGCGCCTGATCATCAGGCATCCAAACAATTGCAACTCATCTTTCTTTTATCTTTTTCATTACAATAAATAACAAGTGAACAACAAATTGCTCCTGGTTTTCTGTTCGGAGGCAGAGCTGCGAGTCCGACAACTGGACCCAACAACATCTGCCTGCGTGGTTAAAACTAATAGGACGCATGAATAGGGGCCGAAGGAAAGGCCAAAAGGAACGAGATTCAGGCGCAACACACACTAATTAAATCAATTGGTTAATTTAACGAATACGAGAATATATATCTATAAAAACACATACTCCATATACTCGCAGTGAAAGCCCTCCTGTACCTGTCTCTTCAGCATCACTACCCCTGGCTCCTCCTCCTCCTCCTCCCGGCTCGCCGCCGGCTCTGAGGCGGCCCCGAGGCCCCCGCGATTTGATGCCGCCCGCGTTTGCCTCAACAGCGTGGAGAAGGCGGCGAAGACGTCGGCCCGGACGTTGTCTTCGCGCTCCTTGAACCGGGCGAGAAGGGCGGGGCAGATGGAGGAGTAGAAGGAGAGCAGGAGGTCCCGGCGAGCATCCATCAGGGCCTCCAGACACTTGATGGAGGAGCGACGCACCTTCCAGGACATGTCGTCATCATCGCTGTACGCTTCATCTGAGTCTGAGGAGACGCGGGAGGAGCCAAGTACAGTGACGTACACAGGGGGGAGGAGCCAAGTACAGTGACATACACATAGGGGAGGAGCCAAGTACAGTGACGTACACAGGGAGGAGGAGCCAAGTACAGTGACGTACACAGGGGGAGGAGCCAAGTACAGTGACATACACATAGGGGAGGAGCCAAGTACAGTGACGTACACAGGGAGGAGGAGCCAAGTACAGTGACGTACACAGGGAGGAGGAGCCAAGTACAGTGACGTACACAGGGGGGAGGAGCCAAGTACCATCATTTAAACCAGTACTGCGATAAGAAAACATAACTAACCTTCCTCCAGTCCGTCCTCCACGTCCATGCTGTCTTCTTCCTCCTCCTCTTCCTCTTCATCATAGTTGTAGTTGGGGTCAAAGGTCATGAACTTAAGACAAAGCCGTGTGACCGTCGGGATATGAGGAGACATCTCCATGGGACACCTGTCAATAAATGGACACAAGGGCGTCTGTGGGTGAGTGGAGAGCAGGTCGTCCTCCAATCAGAGGGTTGGGGGTTCAATCCCAGGCCGGCTGACCCGCATGTCCATGTGTCCTTGGGCAAGACCCTTAACCCAACATGGCTCCTGTAGCTGTGACTGCAGTGAGTGGATGTTAGTGACTGACGGCAGGTGGTGTTGAAGCGCTTTGAGGGGTCGCAAGACTGGAAAAAGCGCTGTAGTACGGTCCATTTACCATTTTACTGTGTGTGTGTGTGTGTGTGTGTGTGTGTGTGTGTGTGTGTGTGTGTGTGCGTGTGTGCGTGTGTGTCTGTGTGTGTGTGTGCGTGTGTGTGTGTGTCTGTGTGCGTGTGTGCGTGTGTGTGCGTGCGTGTGTGTGTGTGTGTGTGTGTGCGTGTGTGTGTGTGTGTGTGCTACCTGCGTATGAAGGCTTCAAAGGCCTGGAGACAAAACTCGATCAGCTCGTCGTCCTCCACACAGATGAAACTCACCACCATCGGGATCAGCTTCTCTAAATGTTCCCCTGCAAACACACACACAACCATTACGAATCAAAATAAAATGAATGTACAGATATTGTACCTGAGTACCTGAGCAGGTAGTATACAGAGTATGTGAGTAGGTACAAACAACCAGAGTCCCAAAACTATTTAAAAACAAATACAAATCAGCATGAAAAGTGATGTCATGATCAGTCACATGACCTCACCGACGTGGTGGCCTCCCTGACGGCTGACGGTTGCTAGACACTGGATATACGTCCTCGTCATCGAAGTGGGCGGGTCTTTGGCCAACTCGGTCATCAGGTGTTCAGTCAGCTGGGCGAAGAGGGCGGGACTACAGCAGGGCACCAGGTGGCCGAGAGCCAAGATGGAGCGCTTCCTTACCGCCATCCTGGGGCTGGTCAACTGACGGCCAGAGCGAGTGAGAGAAATAGAGAGTGAGACGGTGAGACCACCGCTATTCTGGCTGAAGTGAAATCAAGCAATCTGGCGTTACAGCTTCTTACCTGAAGCAGCAGACTGGAGAGCAGAGAGCTGTGAAAGCTGACCAGTGCCCCGCTCAGCCTGGTACACATGAAGATCAATCAATCAATTCATTTGAGCGAGCACTGCACACGACTTCCCGGTCAGCTATAAGGACGATACCTTCCCAACATGTCTGACAGGATGTCCAGAGCCTCCAGCTGAACCGACACGTCTTCCTGGTTCTCCAGGGCGGCCATCAGCTGGGAGGTGATCTTCTTACAGACGCCGACCGTTAGGCTGGAACCTGCAGCCGCATCAAAGACACCAAACGGGAAGTTGAAACTGCAGCGGAGCCGCAAACTAAACGACACCAGTGTAACTGGAAACCTGCGGCCGTTTTCTGCACGCTTACAAATCCACGTAAATATGTATATTCCTGCGATGATGATGTCACCTGATGAAGACAGAGGCAGCTCAGCGATCACCGCCTTCAGTCCCATGCTGGAGATGTCCCTCAGCGGCTCCTTGTCCGACGTCATGTTGGAACACAGCGTGTCCACCATCGTCTCCACCTGAGGCTCCTTCACCTTGCTCACCAGAGGGGCCAGGCTACGAATGAAACGCACCCGTCAAACAACAGGTTTATCGAAGTGTTGTTACAGATATTTGTAACTGGTTTTGTTCTTTGGCTCCTCGGCTGTTTTATCAGTCTCCAACCAAACGATTCACATGAGAACAGAAGAACATGAGATGTTGCTGAACAGAGAACATGAGAACAGAAGAACATGAGATGTTGCTCTTAGTAGTGCAGGAGTGAATTAGTCACAGACCATCTGACCGCCAGGTTCTGGACCTCCCCGTTCTTGTCCTCCAGCAGCCTGAGGACCATCGTCACCACCTTCCTCTCGCTGTCCTCGTCCAGCTTCGTGCTGTCCTTCTGCAGCTCCAGCATCAGGTCGTTGGTGGCCATGAAGCTGGAGACACACAAGGGGACACACAAAGAGAGACACACACAGGAACACACAGAGGGACACACACAGAGAGACACACACAAGGACACACAGAGGGACACACACAGAGAGACACACACAAGGACACACAGAGACACACACAGGGATGCACAGAGGGACACACACAGAGAGACACACACAAGGACACACAGAGACACACACAGGAACACACAGAGGGACACACACAGAGAGACACACACAGGAACACACAGAGGGACACACACAGAGAGACACACACAAGGACACACAAAGAGATACACACAAGGACACAGAGAGAGAGACACACAAGAACTCACAGAGACACACATGTGGACATACAAAGAGAGACACATTGAAGTACTTGTACTTGAGTATTTTTATTTCTGCTCAGTAAATATTGTACTACTACATTTATCTGATCTTTACAGAATATTTAAACTACATACAATCAACTTGTACATATATTAGGATAAATTGAGATAAATTAGTCTTCTGATCCCTTCGTAGAATCACAAACGACCCAGAACAGTTATTAAATAATCATTAATTAATAATTATAAGCCAGTAAAGTGATTCTAAATAAGACGACTTATGGTACTACAAGTATCTTAGTACACGGAGGAAGTGTAGAAGTTTAGAGTTTAAACAAAGTGACGCGCTCACCGAAAGTCTTTGTCAGATGACGTCATCTTATCCAACAGGTTGGAGACGTGAAAGGACACGTTGGACACCCTGGACGCACTCATTTTAAAACAAGAAGAAACGGGGTTCAACCCGACAACATGGCGCACGAGGAGGGAACGGAGGCGAAGCGGCACCGGAGAGACGGGGGGGGGGGGACGGGACCCTGCGGGGGGGGAACCGGACACTGTGCCGGTCAGACAGAAATAGACGTGTATGAGAAGCAGGTCAGCTTTATACCGTCATAATATGGTTATATATTATATACAAATAATAATAGTCTATTTATGAGTGTGTGTGTGTGTGTGTGTGTGTGTGTACGTGGTGCGCCTATACTTCAGCTTAATAATAAAACAATTACACGGTGCTTCGGTTCTGCGCCAAGACTTTATTTTCACTTCCCCAAAACGCCGCCGTTGAACACTTCCTCTCATTCCATCTCCTCCTTCACAATAAAAGCACCTACACCGGAACACTAGTGCAATAATAGATTGTATATCACCTTACACACACACACTTATCAGACGGCTTCAGTTACCAATTACACACACATTTATCAGAAGGCTTCAGTTACCAATTACTTTGTAGATTTAGATTTTAAATAAACAAAAAAGATTGTACATATATATATATAGTATATTCAGATTCTAGATTGATTGTATTCTTAGTACTACTTTGACATAAGTAAAAAGCTCAATACTTTGTACAGGTGGTGGTTAAGTTATTACGTGTAATGCAGCATTGTATTCTTTATTTTATGCCTCTGTATATTAGATTTGTATTTATCGCTTTGCGGAACCTTTGTTCAGTCGTTCGTGGGTTTCTGCCGGTAGAAACAGTCGTTGCACCGGTTCTTGGAAGTGGCCGGAAGTGCCTTCTTGTTGCCACGTCGGAATAGTTGTTGAAGGTTTATTCATTCACAAGATAATAACAAGTGTTATTGTTTGGTTTTGTGCTGTAGCCGCAATTATGGTGAGTTTAATAACGTTTGATTTAATACCTAAATAGAACCGGTTGCTGGTATTTAAACTGTCTTTTCACGTTTAAACCTCTGTCGTGTTAGCTGACAGGCTAATAGCAGAGAGCTAATCCTTAAAATATGTATAATCGTCTGTATTTCTGGGTCTTTATCATGCCGGTTCATTCATTTTCATGTTCCAGGTTTCTGTCATCAACACGGTGGACACCTCTCACGAGGATATGATTGTGAGTGTTATTTATTTTAGCCCCAACTAGCAGATCGTTAAAGCTAACGTTAGCATCAGCTACTCTGACTTCACTTTGTGAAATCAACCTCCTCAAAGTACTGTTATAGTATGAGTACTAATACCATGGATTTGAAATACTATGTTACAGTATAAGTACTAATAGCACACTGTAAAAGCACTAATGTCCTGCTGTTAAATTACTCCTACGGTATAAATGGTAAAAACACATAATTGTAAGTAAGTGAATAACCGTTTAAACCCCGTTTAAAAGAGAAGCTCTTGTAGTTACTTTACATATTTTACATGTTTATTGATTTTGGGATGCGTCCGGTCATAACTTTGTAGCCAAGTGTATACATACATACATACATACATACATACATGCATACATGCATACATGCATACATACATGCATACATGCATACATACATGCGTGTGAAAACAAATTCATGGTTTCTCTTTGCTGCAGCACGATGCCCAGATGGATTACTACGGAACTCGACTCGCCACCTGCTCCTCCGATCGCACCGTGAAGATCTTCGACGTGAGGAACGGAGGTCAGATCCTGGTGGCCGACCTCAGAGGGTGAGAGACCGCCGTAACCATGGTAACATCGAGGGAATACTTTCCTTTTCTGATTTGGGTAGGGAAAACCTCTCACCAGTTGTATGACGTCATCACAACTAAGTGTGTGCGTGTGTGTGTGTGTGTGTGTGTGTAGCCACGAGGGCCCCGTGTGGCAGGTGGCGTGGGCTCACCCCATGTACGGCAACGTTCTGGCCTCCTGCTCCTACGACCGCAAAGTGATTGTGTGGAAGGAGGAGAACGGGTCCTGGGACAAGATGTACGAGTACTGTGGCCACGAGTCATCAGGTGACTGCTTCCTGTGGACCTGGTGTCTACTTCCTGTGAGCTCCTTTAGCTTCTGTCCCGTCCAATCCTCGTTATTAGCGTACCTGTTGTGTCCTTTGCAGTGAACTCGGTCTGCTGGGGTCCCTACGACTTCGGCCTCCTGCTGGCCTGCGGCAGCTCGGACGGAGCTATCTCCCTCCTCACGTTTACCGGAGATCAGCAGTGGGACGTGAAGAAGATCAGCAATGCGCACACCGTGAGTTAGAGCCCGCTTTCATTTGCACCACCGCGCCACGTGTCCCTCGGCCCTAAATGCCCCCGACCTCGCTGTCCACAGATTGGCTGCAACGCGGTGAGTTGGGCCCCCGCCGTGGTGCCCGGGAGCCTCATCGACCAGCCGACGGGTCAGAAGCCAAACTGCGTGAAGCGCTTCGTGTCCGGAGGCTGCGACAACCTGGTGAAGCTCTGGAAGTGAGTCCGCTTCCTCATGCGGCTGTCGTTAGTTGTTGTTAGTTGTTGTGTGCACCAAAAGTGAAGAAGTTCAAATATATATTCTACATTCTATTCTTCTTTTATTGATGGTTGGGTTGCATTGTGGGTAATGTAGCCATCAGGATTTGACAGTGAAGAATGACGTTTTTTTAGACAACGTTAGAGAGAAATATCAGATTCATTATTGTAGTGTCCTTGATGGTTACCTGTCACTCATTGTCTGCTCCCGCCTCCAGAGAGGAGGACGGCCAATGGAAGGAGGACCAGAAGCTGGAGGCTCACAGCGATTGGGTGAGAGACGTCGGCTGGGCTCCTTCCATCGGTCTGCCCACCAGCACCATCGCCAGCTGCTCTCAGGTCAGTGTTGTGTCATTAGGCCACGCCCAAAGATTCATCAAAGTCACGAGGCTTGATTGGAACGGCCCCTTCTGCTTGGGAAGGTTCCTCACTGAGTGAAAGGAAGTCGTGTATTGGCGCCATGATAAGAGCTGTTGATTTCTCTTACGCTAAGGAAAAGAGCTTCAATGCTTCCTTACTTTGCTTGTGTATGAAGCCTGCCGGCCCAAATGTCAGGACCTTGACCTCTGCCACCCCCCCGCTGTAGGACGGCCGTGTCTTCATCTGGACGTGTGACGACCCGGCGGGGAACACGTGGACGGCCAAGCTGCTGCACAAGTTCAACGACGTGGTGTGGCACGTCAGCTGGTCCATCACGGGGAACATCCTGGCTGTGTCCGGGGGGGACAACAAGGTGGGGACATATTGGACACCACAAGTACAGACTAATCGACACTTCCTGTAGATTGTTTTAGAAAATGATTGACTAAAGTCGCTAAATGTGTAAATATATTTTTTCCTGTGCGGGTCTCGTGATCATGTGACGGTGGGTTGTGGGTTGTTTGGCGGCAGCGTTGTCACGGTAACGTCTACCTGAGCTCCGCCCCTGTGACGTCTGTTCTTCCCCCCCAGGTGACGCTGTGGAAGGAGTCGATGGATGGCCAGTGGGCGTGTATCAGTGACGTCAGCAAGGGGCAGGGCGCCGTGTCGGCCATCACGGACACACAGCAGAACGAGCAGTGACCCTCGGGGGATGAGGTCATCGCGCAGTGACTCTCGGGGGATGAGGTCATCGCGCAGTGACTCTCGGGGGATGAGGTCATCGCGCAGTGACCCTCGGGATCCTCGTTGGTGTGACGATGACATCACGAGCTTTGTTCAGATCATCGTTTTGTGGAGGAAAGAAACCGTCAGACGTGACAACGTTAATCAACACAAACTTTGTTCCAGTCGGACGAGTCTCCCTGTGTGCGTCATCTCCCATGATGCATTGCTCCTGACACATTCCGAAGCCATTCAGGGTCAAGTCCTCAACTCCAGAAAGTACATTGAATAAGTCATTAATGATTGATTGAGTAAACTATTGACTCCCACTATTCTCACCACAGAACCTGCTTTCATAATAGTAATTCTTATTTGATTTGTAATTAAATACATGTTTAAACTAAACTTTCCTCTGGTCCTTTTTAATTCAGTTTGACTTTGATCTGTTGAATCATGCAACAGAGGATGAGGATGGCGGACATGCTGACGTTGTTATCGCCGTGGCTACGAGCCAACTGATGAATTAAACATTTGGAATACTTTCACATTATCTCCAAAAATAAGACTCATAAAATTCACGTCCTTTGACTCCCTGTCGTCATGGCGACTGCAGCGCCACCGTTCTTGGTCCTCTGAGATGCTTCTGGTTGGGTGAAAGAAGATCAAACACGACAACCTAATTATTGTTTAATCTCTCTTGGGTCTTTGTTCACGTCCGCACCACAAAGGAAGTAATAAAACTTATTTCAAATTGAGTTATTCACTTTCTAACAGCATTCGATATTTAATGTAATATGATAACCGAGTTTAATTACGATTCTTTAAATTCTAGTTATGAATATTTTAAGAATAATAATGTACTACCTGCTCAGGTACTTTGTATACTTCCTGCTCAGGTAACTTGTTGTGTCTTCTAATATTCATGAGCACTGGTCATCTGACACCACCTCTTTCCTCCACCTCCACTGACTCCACCCTGTGGAGGTATAAAAGCCTCGGGTCACCTGAGCGTCTCACTGTGTTCTGATATCTCACCTGTTCGCTCTCACTGAAGATCTTCATCGCCGGTTCTCCATTTCTCCGTCTCTGCCTTCACACCCGCAACTCTCTCCTCCACCTTTCAGTGTTTCTTTCTCTCCTCCACCTTTTCTTTTCTCCACCATGAGCCTGAGTCGCACCAAGCGAATCAGCTCGGGATCCTCGGTGCGCAGCGGGGGGTTCGGGGGGGGCTCCGGTAGGCCGAGCAGCTTTGGCGGCGTCTCCCTGAGCGGGGGCTCCATGTACGGGGGGGCCTCCGGGCCTCATCGTGGCTCGGGGGGGGGCCCACTGGCCGCGCTGTCCGTCAACAGGAGCCTGCTGGCCCCCCTCGACCTGGAGATTGACCCCCGCCTGAGCACCAGCAGGGCCCTCGAGAAGGAGCAGATCAAGAGCCTCAACAACCGCTTCGCCACCTTCATCGACAAGGTCACCATTTATGTTTTATGATCAATACGGTCAGACTGATCAGATTATTATGGATCAATCCAACTCCTCCCATTACTATGTACAGTACACATATGTATCTATGTACATATACGTGTATATATGTGCATCTATGTGTATATATGTGCATATGTATATAGTACGTGTATGTATTTGTCCTCCTGAAGGACACTGGCGATGGAGACGTGGATGTGAATATGTGGATATCGATGTCTCTCCTCTCCGTTCTCACGGAGTCAGTGTCGCTTTCACAAAGGAGTCATTGTTGACTCCTCACGGAGACGGGGTCACCTCCTTTGTGCTCCTCTGGGGCGGAGCTACTTATTGAGGAGGGAGGACAGGTAAGGAGATGTGTGAGGAGGAGAGAGAGGAGAGAGGAGGAGAGTCGTCCTTCACTCCTCCTTCATTCTAGCTACTAAAGCCAGAGGCCTGCAGTTAGACGTGTAATCTGACCCCACTGACCCCTCTAAAGACCCCCGGGCTCAGAGGGTATCTGATGTCCCATCCAGCTGTAACCGATGAACCGGGTCCCACCCGTTGGCTCAAAGGGAGCAGGCTTTGGGGGGCAGGAGATAAAGACAGGCGATGATGTCGTTGACCTGGAACGATGAAATGAGAGGAAGATGATTGACGATGACGACGGAGCCCTTCAGGAGTTGTTTGTGCCATTTTATGCCCCTTTTTGGTTAATTACAGTAATCAAGTCAATTTATTGCTACATACGTTATTTACAGTAGATATGTTAAAAAGTTATTAATATTATTAATGCTATTTAATGTTATTCATAATAATAATTATTAATGTTATTAATGCTGATATTATTGCTGCTATCAATGCAATTAACGCTATAAACACTACTTATGCTATTAATATAAACGCTATTCACGCTATTGACTCTATTAACGCTATAATGCTATCTACGCTATTAAGATCTGAGATTACAATTCATCATTTATCATTTTATAAGCATGTATAAACCATAAAAACATGAACAATGAGGAACATGATTGTTAAGTTCTGTTAAAACATGCAAAACAAATAAATAATGAATAATTATTGAAGACAAAATGATGCTGTTAGACAATAAAAACAACCTAAAGAGACCTAAAATCATGCAGATTATGTAGAACATTTAGATCCATGCAAGGAGGTGATGGTTCTGTCATACGGTCCATCAGAGGATATTTGTATTCCTTCTCCTCCTCCAGGTGCGTTTCCTGGAGCAGCAGAACAAGATGCTGGAGACCAAGCTGGAGCTGCTGCAGGGTCACGGGGTCGGCCGGTCCAACGTGGAGCCCCTCTTCGAGGCCTACATGGCGGGTCTAAGGCGCCAGATGGACCTGGTCAACAACGACAGGAGCAAGCTGGATGGGGAGCTGAGGAACATGCAGGGCCTGGTGGAGGACTACAAGCACAAGTAGGACGAGTCAGGGGCGTGACTACAAGCACGAGGAGGTGGAGTCAGGGGCGTGACTACAAGCACAAGGAGGTGGAGTCAGGGGCGGGACTACAAGCACAAGGAGATGGAGTCAGGGGCGGGACTACAAGCACAAGTAGGTGGAGTCAGGGGCGGGACTACAAGCAGGAGGAGGCGGAGTCAGGGGCGGGACTACAAGCACAAGTAGGACGAGTCAGGGGCAGGACTACAAGCAGGAGGAGGTGGAGTCAGGGGCGGGACTACAAGCACGAGGAGGCGGAGTCAGGGGCAGGACTACAAGCACGAGGAGGCGGAGTCAGGGGCAGGACTACAAGCACGAGGAGGCGGAGTCAGGGGCAGGACTACAAGCACGAGGAGGCGGAGTCAGGCGCGGGACAAAAAGCACGAGTAGGCGACAAGTGGGCAGATTCAGAGTGCGATCCCGACGGCGTCTTCTCTCCGTTATCAAATCAGCCAATAGCGCCATTCGCATTCGCTGTGCTCCTGTTAGCATCATGCACAGATAGTAGAGGGATGTAGCTTCACCTCGCTCTCTGCTCGCCATCTTTCTCCTAATGTTGATGTTGTTGTTGTTGTTGGTAGTGGTGAAGCGGTCAAGCGGAAATGGCTGCATCACAACTAGTTGTAATGAAAACAGCGCCACCTATCGTATCAGATATGACACGCTTTCGTAACACACTGAGTGTGTCTTTGTGTCCAGATATGAGGACGAGATCAACAAAAGGAACAACCTGGAGAACGACTTTGTGATCCTGAAGAAGGTCAGAACGCACACATGTATATACCCTCAAACATCATGACATACATGACCTCCAGAGGATCAACTCGTCAACATGTTAAGAACTCTGAGGCTTTGGAGGATATTAGCATGAGCCGCCCAATGGTAGCACGCCTTGTCTCAGTGAGTCCCCCTTTGCTTAGGACGTGGACTCAGCCTATCTGGTGAAGGCCGACCTGGAGGACAAAGTTGGAGCTCTGACCGACGAAATCAACTTCCTGCGTAACGTCTATGAGGAGGTAATTCGTCCCCTTGTCGCCCAGATGTGTCTGTCAGAAGCAACCTTTTTGCAATTCTCCCAATAGCAAAGTCATCCGTAGTGGATTTGGCCCGCGGGCCGCGAGTTTGACACCTGTGCTTTAAATAATAGATAATTAGATGCATTAGTTAATCCCTTATATGTGTATGCGTGTCTAAAACATACCAGGAGCTGCGTGAGCTGCACGCCGGCATCAAGGACACGTCGGTCGTGGTGCAGATGGATAACAGCCGCAGCCTCAACATGGAGAGCATCGTGGCCGAGGTCAAGGCGCAGTACGAGGAGGTCGCGGCCCGCAGCCGGGAGGAGGCCGAGGCCTGGTACAAGAGCAGGGTGAGCAGGGGGGAGTCATATTGTTACATGCTAATGCTGTTGTGTTGTGTATTGGTGTCTCATTAGTGGCTCATAAGCAGCGCTGCTGGTTCTTTCCTAAAACGATGTGGGTTTTATTTGTAAAACTTGAATCTGAAGTATCTTTATTTCATATTTCTGCAGTTCGACCAGATGTCGGTGCAGGCGAGTCAGTACGGAGACGAGCTCCGTGTGGTGAAGGCCGAGGTCGCGGAGGTCAACCGGCTGATCGCACGCCTGCAAAGCGAGATAGAGGCGGTCAAAGCTCAGGTGGGTCCATCAATTAGATCCTATAAGATCCTCATTCAAGATCATTTAAATCCCTTTAGATCATTAAAAAATATTTAGAATATTTCTACAAATCTTAAAAAATCGTTCTAGATCATTTTAGATGGTATATTCAATATGCCCCTCCCCCACCCCCCTAGCGTGGCGGTCTGGAGAACCAGCTAACTGAGGCCGAGGAACGAGGAGAGCTGGCTGTGAAAGAAGCCAAAGCTCGGACCAGAGACCTGGAGGAAGCTCTGCAGAGAGCCAAGCAGGACATGGCCCGACAGCTCCGAGAGTACCAGGTGAGTATTACCTGAGTAGACAGGGCACACATGAGGTCATGTCCAGGTCTCCTTCAGGTGTAAGCTAAAGCTGCATTCTGTGTAGTGACCAGCAGGGGGCGACTCCTCTGCTCCCATAGACGTCTATGAGGAAATGACTCTACTTCTCTGTAGTGACCAGCAGGGGGCGACTCCTCTGCTCCCATAGACGTCTATGAGGAAATGACTCTACTTCTCTGTAGTGACCAGCAGGGGGCGACTCCTCTGCTCCCATAGACGTCTATGAGGAAATGACTCTACTTCTCTGTAGTGACCAGCAGGGGGCGACTCCTCTGCTCCCATAGACGTCTATGAGGAAATGACTCTACTTCTCTGCAGTGACCAGCAGGGGGCGACTCCTCTGCTCCCATAGACGTCTATGAGGAAATGACTCTACTTCTCTGTAGTGACCAGCAGGGGGCGACTCCTCTGCTCCCATAGACGTCTATGAGGAAATGACTCTACTTCTCTGTAGTGACCAGCAGGGGGCGACTCCTCTGCTCCCATAGACGTCTATGAGGAAATGACTCAAAGATTTTTATTGTCAGTTACACACGCCCCAACAATGTCAATACACAGGGCGTGTGTAACTGACAATAAAAATCTTTGAATCTCTGGATTTATTCCCTCAGTAAACATTGTAAACATGAGTTTATGTCTCAGTCTCTAGTTTCAAGTCTTCTTCAGCATGATGTTCATTTAGTGACTGATGGTCCATTTAGAGTCCAACAGACCAAAAGGGGAGGGGCGCTTTAGGGCGGGGCTACACGCTGATTGACTGCTGTGGGTCAAGGTCTAAAGTTTTCTTCTTCACCTGAAGGACCTGATGAACCTGAAACTGGCTCTGGATATCGAGATCGCCACCTACAGGAAGCTGCTGGAGGGAGAGGAGGACAGGTGAGAGAAACAGAGAAAGGAGGAGGACAAGTGAGAGCAGGAGAGGAGAGAGGGTGACAGAGGAGGACAGGTGAGGAGGAGAGAAGGGGAAGAGGAGAGAGAGGAGGACAGAGGAGGACAGAGAATAAGAGAGAGGAGGACAGAGGAGGACGGGGGATAAGAGAGAGGAAGAGAGGGGAGGACAGAGGAAAGAAGGACAGGTGAGATGACAAGAGAGGACATGTGAAAGGAGGGTAGAGGAGGTGAGACACATAAAACACCATCACCATGTCTCCGTCTCTTCTTCTCCTTCAGACTTGGACATCAGTCCATCCTGAACATCCAGAGTGTCTCCAGCTACAGTAAGAAACTCCCTCTGGTTGTCATGGGGACATACCTGGCTAGTTAGCAGTGTAGCTAGCTAGCTAGCGCCGCTCTAAACATCTGGCTGTGTTGATCTGAACGATAAAGTCTCTTCTTCTCATTTTAATTTCTTTGATCTAGAATTGCAACATTCTTTATTCCAATTATTGACAAGTTCAAATGTCAACGTCATTATTTGCGTCCAGGTACTAAAAGCACCAACGGTAACCACGGCAACGGTGGCTCCCCCGTCCCGAAGCTGCTGATAAAGACGACGGAGACCAGAGACAGCTCCAGATACAGCTCTCACTGAGACCAGGACCCGGGCCGCTGTGGCGTCCTTCACGTAGAACCTCGTCATACTTTACAGTAAATGTCAGATACATTTATGCTAAATTTAGATTCATCTGACAAATACAGGAGAAACGATCAATTACTCTGATTAACTGGCAGTTTTTGTGTGTAATCTCTATCTATCAGTAACATTTATGTATTAATCTTTAGCCAATGTTTGTTTTTACAGACCAAACAACAGTTGATTTATTAGTTAAAGTAAAAACCCTCTTCAGCATTAACGCCAGAGGAATACTAATCCACTGACAGATGATAGAAATTAAACTGTCAGTTTAAATATACTGAAATACTTCTGAAGTAACATCCAACTGTACCAGAGTATTTTTACTGTGTGGTTTGAGTACTTTTACTGCAGTAACAGAGTACTCTACTCAAAATAGACACACATCAGGTATTCACCTGTGTGTGTGTGTGATTTAATTATTAGGTTCATTACTTTTATTTACTGTTGCATAACGATCCTCTAAATGCAGGAAATGAAGTAGAAACATTGTTTCTGATATAATTCAGCATAAAGAGGCGTTAATGTGCTTAAAGTCTCCAGTCTTTGAGTTAATAAAATGTACAACGATCAGAATGTATATTCAATATAAAAACGATTAAAGTCAGAACTGTGTGTGATGTAGAAAAGGCTAAAGTACAGTAAGTACACTACAGAGTACTTCTTCCTCACATCAACATAAGAATCATATGTGAGTCAATAAAACAACATGGTTTAATGTCGTTAATCATAAATCCACAACACAGCAGGTTTCTTAGTGAGTGGGAAAACAAAAGGGGATATTTACATCTAGCGTGAAACACGTGACACTTAATAAACATGCTAACACCACCAGGACTTAATACACGGGAACATCCATCAGCACCGTCAAATAAAAGCCCGAACAATCGGAATCATTCAACCAGGCGGCTTTTCTCCGTCCACACGGGTTCTTCTTCACGCATTCAGTGAGTGACAGCCGACCAATCAGAGCGCTCCTCTCTCCCTCCATCCTCCAATCAGTCTGCTGCTTATTAAATATGAAACGATTATTAGGCCCAGCTCGTAACTCCTCCCCATGAGATCCGGCTTTCTGATTGGACGATTCCACTTTAGCATCATTTGGAGTTCAAACCGACTGTTCCTTTTATTTTGTCCACTTCTCCATGCATATCAGTGAGCGTGTCGAATAAAATCTGAATATTATAAGTTGTTGAATAAAGTCAGTGCTCATCGTGCTGACAGAGGGATCGTTGTGAGGCCACAACAACAACAACAACAGCAAAACAATAGTTCTTGTAAATGATCGGTACATTTCTCCCCTTCGGGATTAAACCACATTGAAACATTAGTAATAAATAAAGCGTCGGCCGTAACCTGAAAACGGCTCATCTTCAACTTTTGATGGATGAAAACGTGTTTTAACCTAAACGTTAAATATTCATGCCATTTATTTATTTCTCATTAAAACAGAGGTGAAGGAAATAAACAGGAAGTAACCATCATTGCCTCATCCAAAAAATAGAATCGTAGATCCTGAGCCTCCCACAAAGGTTAAAGGTCACCGGCTCCTTCTCTGGGCACAGTGAGAACAACACGATTCCAGCAAGTCTTTGAACGCATCATAACTCAAAGGTTCACATTTGTAAAAAACAACCCAAAAGTGATTCATCTTCATACAAAGAACCGTAAAGTACTGCAACCTTCAGTGGAAAACACGTACAAAATGTACAGCAACGCTTTCTTTAAAAAATAGCAATCAAAGTGAATATTTATTATTTTCTCCGTTTAAATATCGAGTGTTTGTCTTGCATATTTCTACCTTCACCCACGCGTAAAAAGGATTAAATATAAATGCATCGTATACTTCTATGTGTTGTGTTACATGTACAAAAAACGGCTTCGGCGCGGCGTTTGATTGGCCGTTGAGGATTCATCGCTCCATCGGCTCCGTAATCACCAAATCGTGTAGAATCCATTTTTAGTGTAAACATCTTCAGAGGAAACGAGGCGCTTTGATTCTAAACCTTGTGATTGATTCACGTTATCAATGAAATAGAGACCGAACGCTTTCCGTTGTTTACAAATACCGACGTTAGATTTTTTTTATTTAACAGAAACTCATCGGACGCGATGAGCTCGTCAGAAGAAAACTTGTCCTAAGAATCTTCGATTGGTTTGGATGTTGGAGCACGATGACCCCGGGGGGAGGGGCTTACGTCAACCCCGCCCCCCTCTGAGAGTTCAGCCGCGCCCCTAGAGGCGCTCACTCCTCGCGGACGCCGTGCTCCCACGCCACCTTGGCCTGCTCCTCCTTGGTGGCCGCGATGAGGGGCTGGGAGATGTTGCGCGGCGCGGCGGACTGGGGGTCTTCCTGGGGGACACACCCCTCTCTGAGGTAGGGCTTGGGGGGCAGGGCCGGAGGGGGCTCGTGGAGGCTGTAGAGAGGCGGGTTGTGGGGGAGGTAGAGCGGGTGGAAGTGGTGCTGGTGCAGGTGGAGGTGGTAGGGGTGGGGGTGGGGGTGGGGCAGCCCGTCCTGCTGCTGCGCCGGTTGGTGTGAAGGGTGAGAAAGATTCTGGATGCCCGCTGGGGCCCCGCCCCCCGGGGCGGAGTGGCAGGGCGGGGGCTTTACCCCGTCCGGGCCCTCGGGCTCGGAGGCGCCGTACCTGAAGGGCTGGTAGGGCGGGTCCAGGTCCTGTTGGTCGGTGGTCCAGGCCTGGCAGGCGGGGGCGGACTCTAGGGTGTCCGTGTGGCTGGCGGGGGGGTCGGAGGAGGAGGTGGCGCCGCCAAAGGTGCTCTCGCCCAGGGAGGAGACGCCGGAGCTGGCGCTGCCCGACAGGGTGGAGCTACTGCCATCCATGATGGACTGCAGACTGGTGGGCGAAGCAGGTATAGGATGCAGGGGGGACTGCAGAGAGAGGGGGGGGTTAATCGTGTTCTCCTCAGTGGACCATGATGTCATGATGCAACGAGGGGAGACGCTGATGGAGAGACGGAAGAAATGTCTCGATAACAAGTTAGTACGTTCTAACCAGCTGATGACATCATCAGCCCCTCGTCTCATCTGGATGATTATTATTTTATGTTGGGGTTTCCAGAGAAGATGAAGAAGAAACCACAAACAGGAAGGAGATTAACGTACTTGCTTCCCTCTTCGTTTCTTTGTTGGTTTCTTTATCTTTGGATTCATGGTCTTTAAATGAAGATTTATTCCTCATCATTAAGTCCTCAAACTATGGACGCTAAGATAGTGAAGGTTCTTTCTTCAGGACAGCAGACGGACTAACCAGGACCAGAGGAGGAGGAGGAGAGGGAGGAAGAGGACAACGAGGAGGAGGAGGAGGAGGAGGAGGAGGAGGAAGAGGACAACGAGGAGGAGGAGGAGGAGGAAGAGGAGCAGGGTACCTTTCTTAAGGAGCGCGCAGGGAGAGCTGGAGGGAGGTCGCTGACCTGGTGGTGGAAAGCGTCAAAGTGCATCGACAGGTGTTGGCCTACAGGGGGAGACACAGCAGGACGGACTGAGAGGAGCACACACACCTCAGACCAGAGGAGAAGAGGGGGGGGGAGGAGGAGGAGAGGGGGGGGTGGAGGAGGAGGAGGTGTTTCTAAAGGTTCACTGAATAAAATCTTCTGTCCTTAAAGTATCAAGTCACGTTTTCTCTGATTATTGATTATAAGAATAGTTTAGTAACTATCAAAGTTCTCACAGACAACAACTAGAAAAAGCAACAAAACAAACAGCTGCAGACACACACACACACACACACACACACACAGTGTGTCCTACCGTGAGCAAGGTTGCGTGGAGGAACTGGAGGCGGCATGACTCCGCCCACATGAGACAGGAAGGGGAGGGCTTCTCTGGTACCACTGTCCAAGCTCCAGCTACTGGGAGTGGTTAGCACTGGACGAGGAGGGGAGGAGAGGAGGCGAGGAGAAAGGAGGAGAAGGAGACGTTACATCACTGCATGGTTCCAACTGTACGTAGGTCAGAATGAGTGCGTGACCTCTCACCTTTCTCAGCCACGGACAGGTTGGGGTCGCTGCAGGGTTTGCACGGACCAATCACCTGGTGGAACAGGGCCCGCTGGAGGTTGGTTGGCTGAAGAACAAGACAAACGTTGCTATGACTTGTGGGTAATTCCACCAGTCAGGTGACGGCAAAAGATGACCTCCGCCCGTCTTCCTAACCACTATTCAAGGAAAGAGGGTTAGGAGGGTTCGTAAGGTAGGAAAGGACGCAGTGCTTAGGGGACACAACTCCACTTCCACGTGAGGAAGCTTCCTAAGCTAACCGATCCCGATGGTCCCTCTGACCCCTGAACCTGAGTGTGTAGATGGTGTAACCCCCCGTACCTGGCCGTCGCTGACGTTGGTGTACATGGCGCTGCTCGGCCTGTCGCGGTGCGGCGGCAGCAGCATCAGCATCTCTCGGTTGTGGCGGTATTTGTCGGGAAGAGACGGAGAGCCGACTGAGAGAGGGAGGAGTCAGAGTCAGACAACAATGAACATCCACCTGTCTGTCACGTGGTCTGAACGGCTCACCTCTGAAGCCGGGGGGGGCGGAGTTTGTCATCTGAGAGGGTGCCGAGTGGGTGGAGCTGAGGCTGGAGGAGGAGGGGCTTGCCTGCAGACGAGGACAGATGTAAGAAACAAAGAATGAATACGTGTTACATGCATTGATCTTTAGTAGTGGATTGATTGGTTGGGTACCCGTCATATATTGACTATTGGGTGGAGCGTATTTATGCATATTTCATGACTCCACCTGCATGCGGTAGAAGTCCTCCGGATGCTCCATCACGACTCCGTCAGCCAGGATCAGAAGGCTGCCAACGTTTCCTGACTCACTGCGGTTATGAGAGGACAGAGAGGAGGACGAGCGAACCGGAGTCAAAACGGCTACGGGACTGAGGGGGGGGGACCGGGGGGACCGGGGGGACCAGGGGGACCAGGAGGACCAGGGGGGACATGCAGAGTATAACCGAAAATAGAAAAACAACCAAAATGTTCATTTGCGAACAAGAGAGATGCAGGAGATAAAAGAAAAGCTCATGCATGAGACAATGAGGAGAGAGACAGAGACAGAGAGAGAGGGAGAGACAGACAGAGAGAGACAGACAGAGAGAGGGAGAGACAGAGACAGAGAGGGACAGAGACAGACAGAGAGAGGGAGAGACAGAGACAGAGAGGGACAGAGACAGACAGAGAGAGGGAGAGACAGACAGAGAGAGACAGACAGAGACAGACAGAGACAGACAGACAGAGGAGGTGTGATGAGATCAGATGTTGTGACGGTGAGAAGAAGTGTGTGTTGACTACAGAGTAATACAGAAGATAATAACAATAACAATAATAATAATAAATAAGAACATTTTCAAACAAAGTGCTTCACAATAAAAACATTCAGAAGCAAAGAGGTGAAATCCCAATGATAGTGTGTGTGTGTGTGTGTGTCAGTGTGTGTGTGTCAGTGTGTGTGTGTCAGTGTGTGTGTGTCAGTGTGTGTGTGTGTGTGTCAGTGTGTGTGTGTGTGTGTCAGTGTGTGTGTGTGTGTCAGTGTGTGTGTGTGTGTGTCACTGACCTGTGGCGGTGCAGCAGCTTGAAGCTCTCGGGGCTCATGGGTCCGTGGGGGGTCAGGATCCCTCTGCTGGCTCCTGATCCGGTCTTCTCTAGACCCGGCAGACCCTGAGACCACAACGAAGCTCCCATTAGTACAGAGAGCAGCGCTGTGATTGGACCAGAGGAGCACAGCGGACGGCTCAGCAAAATAACAATTGTACAGAGGAACCTGTTATGACAACAAGTATCTTGAATCTTTACAGCAGGAGGGTCGAACTCATTTCAGGTTGTGATCCACATCGAACGCGGGCCGGACCATTAAAAGCTTATGGAGGGGTGGTGCCGACTGACCGGCGGACATATTGATATATGGCTATATTGACGAGCTACGGGATCAATAACCACCAGGAGGACCACCGGTAGGTCCACCAGGAGGACCACCGGGAGGTCCACCGGGAGGACCACCGGTAGGTCCACCGGGAGGACCACCGGGAGGTCCACCAGGAGGACCACCGGGAGGTCCACCAGGAGGACCAATGGGAGGACCACCTTGAGGACCACCGGGAGGTCCACCAGGAGGACCAATGGGAGGACCACCTTGAGGACCACCGGGAGAACCAATGGGAGGTCCACCAGGAGGACCAATGGGAGGACCACCTTGAGGACCACCGGGAGGACCAATGGGAGGTCCACCGGGAGAACCAATGGGAGGTCCACCGGGAGGACCAATGGGAGGACCACTGGGAGGACCAATGGGAGGACCACCGGGAGGACCACCGGGAGGTCCACTGGGAGGACCACCGGGAGAACCAATGGGAGGTCCACCGGGAGGACCAATGGGAGGACCACTGGGAGGACCAATGGGAGGTGGGAGGTCCACTGGGAGGACCAATGGGAGGACCCCTCGCCCTTGTTGTTCTCACTTGACAGAGGCTGCTCCTCATCATGTGGAACTGATCGATCAGCTTCTTGTGGAGGGGACGCATCTCTGGGTGCACCAGCTTCTCGTGTACGGCCAGACCCACCCCGAGCACGTGGACCTGGGGGGGGGGGGTTAGGAGAAAAATAATAATAACTCTAAATATTTACAACATCACTCTTGTGTTGTTATTGAATTATGATTTAATATCCCCTCCCCATGGGGCTTGTTCTTCACTGGTTGCCCCTGGCGACGGTGCTGACGAGGTCTCACCTGCTCCTGCATCAGGTCTTTGAGCTGCGTGATCTTCTCCGTGTCTTCAGGGTGGCTAGCGATGTACTCCTTATCGAAGAAAGCCTGGGAATGAATACGTATTAAAACCTTTATTCCTCATTGTTCTTACAGATACTACTTAAGTCATGCATTTTATTCTACTATAGTATTTAAATCAGAACGAAATCTAACTAATAACTAATCTAAAGACAAACGCTATCGTATTGTTATTTATTATTAATCCTGACATCTGAAATGTCATAAAAGAATATTTAATAGTATCATATTAGACTCGCCAGCATGTGTGATATTCAACTGGAGAAAATAATTAAACACTGCTCTGGGGTTCTATGGGTCTATGGTTCTATGATTCTATGGGTCTATTGTTCTTTGGGTCTACGGTTCTACGGGTCTATGGGTCTATGGATCTATGGGTCTATGGTCTATTGGTCTATGGTCTATGGGTCTATGGGTCTATTGGTCTATGGGTCTATGGTCTATTGGTCTATGGTCTATGGGTCTATGGTCTATGGGTCTATGGTCTATGGATCAATGGGTCTATGGTCTATGATTCTATGGGTCTATGGGTCTACGGTTCTATAGTCTATGGGTCTATGGGTCTATGGTTCTGGGGTTCTGGTCCTGGACCCCCCTTTGCGGGCCCACCTCCTGGTACCGGGCGATGCCCCCGTTGACGGCGGCGTCGATGACGCCGTTCAGCGTCATGCTCAGCAGGTTGATGTTGCCCTGCAGCTGCTTGTGCTGGTACTGGCTGATCAGGGTCCGCAGCTCCTGGTTCTTGTTCTCCACCACGGAGACAGCGTTCTCCAACGGGCTCACCTCAACCTGGGGGACGGGGACGCAGGTGATGTACAAACTCCACCAGGAGGTCTACAGCTTGTGGAAGAGGTCTTTCATTCGCTCACCAGCTCCCTCTTCTGCACCTCGAACCAGCGCGAGATCCCCGGCAGAGGGTGAGTCAGGATCAGGGTTGTCCTCTCGATCCAGAGACTCTGGATGGACACGACGCAACAAGGGGAGTTCAAATGTCCACCAACAGGAGACAGCGAGAGACAAACAAGAGACAAACTATCCACAAATCACAGGACACCTCAAGAAGAGGTGGGGGGGTCGGGGTAGAGGGTGCACTAGTAACCGCAGGGTTGGTGGTTTGAGTCCCGGCTTCCCCATGTCCCAAGTCAAACTGTGTCCCTGAGCAAGACACAAACCCCCTAATTGCTCCCCGGGCAAAAATGTAAAAAGCTATGGGTTCAAAATGTAACCTGTAATGTGATGTGATGTAAAAGAGGAGACAGCGGAACACGAGGAGACAAACGTGTCCACAAATCCCCCCAACATGATATAAAACGTTCCCTGTGGACACAAGACTACTGAATATTGTCCTTCTTTATTGTTGCGTAATAAAACGTCCTAATTAGCACATCTATTGTTGACTTAAGGACGTGCGTATTGACTTTTGAACTCCCAAATGTGATTGATTCTACTGGTCCAGATGGGCCCAGATCCCAAGTCCTGCAGACCAGAGGTGGACGGGTCCGGACCACCCACCTTGAACTCGTTGTCTCTGTCTTTGGGTCCTTTGTGGAAGGGCCGGTCGTACCGGTACCGCCGGACGTTGTTGACCCGGTAGAAGCTCTTGATGCGGTCGGGGACTCGGTCCATCTGGAGGACGCCGACGCTGTCCGGCACTGGGGTCACGGCGTAGATCTGGAGGTCTGGGCCCAGGAGTCAAAGGAAAGAACGGAGGTTCTGACCGGAGGAGGTCCCTGTGCACCGGAGCCCCGCCCCCCCTGTGAGTGAAAGGATACACTGCGAGTCACACTGCAGGATGGCCTCGTCGGGCTGGTTGGGGTGCTGCATCGCGATGGCCTGGGGGAATTCTCCCAGCATCCTTTGCTGGAAGGCCTCCAGCCTCTCGTAGTCGTGGCCGCGACAGACAAACTCTTTGTTCTGGAGAGAAGGAACCGAAAGCAAAAGAGACGCCGAGAGGAAGACGTTTACTTTAAACAATCACGAGACATCAGCTTTGTACCGTTCCTGCGGTCCTTGAACGCATCGCGTGCGCTAACACCGTTTCACTGAAGCGTTTCATTCCACACGTCGTCACACTGTATCAGATTCTGTTAAGGAGCAGAAACCTTTGAATAATGATGACATCACATTTCAGGATGTGATAGAAAGAATAAGTTCATCTCACTCTGAGGAAGAAGGGGAACTTCCTGCCGTAGAATCCGACCCTGAAGAACTCGGGCTCAAGGCGCTGCTGCTCCATGATGTTATCGTAGTACGCCGCCTCCATCTTCTACACACCGGCAGACACACACACAGACAGAGACACACAGAGGAGGAAGTCATCACGACGGACGTCTCCTCTCCAGTATGAACGTGGTTGTGTGTCTGTTGTGTTGTGGTTGCTGGGAGCAGCTCACCCGGATCCAGCTGAGACTCTGGTAGTCGTACAGAGACTCGTATTGAAAGGCCAGATCCCTGCAGAGAGGAACCCCGAACTCCCAGCACTGAGGGACACACACAGGGACACACACACACACACACACACACACACACACACACACACGTGAGTGTTGTAGTCGAGTCATCCACATCATCTACTCCTCTGTAATTTGTGCACTACGGTTGTGTATTTATTATGTTGTGTCAAATAAATGTTTTCTAATTAAGATGTTGTGTAGTAGTGAGTGAGTGTATTGTGTGTCCGTGTTGTGCGCCCACCTTGCCCTTGTTGAAGTAGTGGATGACCTTGCGGCTGAGCGCCTCCTTGCGGCTCCACTCCGTCTGGGTGGGGTAATGCAGGAACTCCTTCAGAAGCTTCTCCTCCCAGTTTAGCAGCTCCCAGTACAGCAGCAGGGTGAAGGCAGCCTCTGTGGGGGGGTGGACCATGGTCACACACACACACCCACCCACACAGTGTGTGTGGGTGGGTGTGTGTGACCACACAGTGTGTGTGGGTGTGTGTGTGTGTGTGTGTGTGTGTGTCTTTACCGGTGTAGTTCTCAGCCTGCAGGTGCATGTCACACAGCTTGTGGATGTAGCGGATGTACATCTCCTCCTTGTTGATCTCAGACTTGTAGAAATTCTGAGAAGATAAAAAACAGGTAGAACCTCTCTGTGAAGGTCCAGATGTTCTGACGTAAACATGAAGAGGAACATGAAGATGAGGATGAACACGAATATGAAGAAGAGGATGGGGATGAAAGTGAAGATGAACATGAAGATGAACATGGAGATGAACATGGAGATGAACATGGAGATAAACATGAAGAGGAACATGAAGATGAGGATGAACACGAATGTGAAGAAGAGGATGGGGATGAAAGTGAAGATGAACATGAAGATGAACATGGAGATGAACATGGAGATGAACATGGAGATAAACATGAACAGGAACATGAAGATGAACATGGAGATGAACATGAACAGGAACATGAAGATGAGGATGAACACGAATGTGAAGAAGAGGATGGGGATGAAAGTGAAGATGAACATGAAGATGAACATGGAGATGAACATGGAGATGAACATGGAGATAAACATGAACAGGAACATGAAGATGAACATGGAGATGAACATGAACAGGAACATGAAGATGAGGATGAACACGATTGTGAAGAAGAGGATGGGGATGAAAGTGAAGATGAACATGAAGATGAACAGAAACATGGAGATAAGATGAACATGTTGAGGATGACTCTCACCAGGAGGTTCACGGTGTAGCCGATCTTCTTGTTCTCTGTCTCGTCCCCCTTCATGCAGTCCCTAAAGAGAAGATGGAACCATGAAACACAACAAAAACAACTGGTTCTTCTTCCTCCTCCAGGAAGATGAAGATGAGGTTATAAAGTCAATCGCTTATGAGAAAAGAGTTCCTGACTACTCGCTAAAACAACTAGAGATGATTAATATAGAAGCGTGTCTGTGTGTGTGTGTGTGTGTGTGTGTGTGTGTGTGTGTGTGTTACCGGTAGTCGAGCAGTCGCTCCATCAACCTGGTGACGGAAGTGACGAAGGAGACCCCCGTCTCCCTCCACGTCTCCTGCTCGATCTTCTCCAAAAGACTTCAGAAAAGCAAAATAAAGTCAGACGACTGTCTCATAACTAGATTATAACAACGTATTATGTCATATTCAATAATAATTATCGTTATTATAACATTATAAATATCATTATTATTATTATTATTGACATATCTGGTGATTTACAGCCGGAGTGAATTACTTTCATGGAGAATCGATTGTCCACCTTCTCCAGTCCAAACTGTCAGTAACTACAGTTCTAGAATATGGTGCAGATGTTTAGACCACAATCATAAGTTGGTCTTATGACATGTGGGATCATCTGAGAAGGATTGAAGCTGTCCAGAGACAATACGACAGGTTGGCTGCTTGTTCCTCCTCACTGAGAGCAAAACACTGGACTAGATCTCCACTCTCTGCTGTCCTGCTCCTAAATGGTGGAAGGAGGACCACAGAGAGCCTTCACATCTTCAGACTAAAGACACACCTCTTCACACTCTACCTCCACTAACACACTAACTGACTGTAGCACTTACATTGGACTTATAATGGTTCTTATCTACAGCAAGTTGTACATCGGCTTATTTGAGGAAATTGCACTTTGTTCTTTCTGTTCTTCTTCGTTTGTGTCCTGATGGTTGAAATGTTCTTATTGGAAGTCTCTTTGGATAAAAGCGTCAGATAAATGACGTGTGATGGAATGTGATGGTTGCTCTGCAGGGAGAAAGGAGAAGGTCCTACAGACTGATCATTGAGTAGGTGTCTCCATGGGGGGGGGGCATACCTCGGGTAGGGCCCAAACAGCTGGGTTCTAGTCCGGCAGCACAGAGCAAAGCACACAAACAGCATGTTAGAGCACAAAGGTTCTGAGGGTTTGTTTTGTTAGAGGAGACAAAGAAGAAGAACCAGGAGAAGAAGAAGACTCCTGAAATGTTCCTCACAGCAGACCGAAGAGCTCCCTGTAGTTCTCGTCACCTTTCCCTTCAGACACCAAACTGTCCAGCTTGTCGATAAGCTCCGCCTCCACCTAAACGAACAAACCAATCAGAATGAATGAAGTTGAACTCATGGTCAAAGCTGATAGGGTGCGTTTGTTTCCGTACCTGTTTGAAATTCCCGTTCTTGCGCTGCTCCCAGTCCATCATGTCATGGAAGATGGGGATCATGATGTTTCTCACCTCCACCTGAGGCACCAGCGTCACCCCCAGGAAGGGCCCGATCATACCGGGGATGAAGTGGATCTTGTTCTCACCTGCGGACGGAAACAGGAAACAGGAAACAGTCGGTTTTGTGTATTTGACTGAAAGCTTTTCTAACTGTGTGTTTTCAGTTAATGGAAACAGATGAAAATGATGTTTTAAAGCTGCTGCAGACAGAAATCATGCAAAAGAGAGCAGAGCTCCGAGGAAGAGGTTCTTCTTCTCTGGTTATTATCGGTACCGACTCAGAGTGACACCACCGACTCACCGAGCTTCTGCCACATGCTGAAGAGTTCGTAGGTCATCATCACCCTCATATCTCCATACCTGGACACAAGGGAGAACATCATCAGGGCCGGATTAATGTGTGTGTCCGTGTGAGTGTGTGTGTGTGTCCGCGTGAGTGTGTGTTCCTACTTGTCTAAGACCTTGTTCCTCTTGGCAGGACTCAGGCTCTCCAGCTGTAAACTGGGCTGGTTGATGTACAGCACAGACAGGCTGAAGTAGGAGTTCCACACCTGTTCTCACACACACATCAAACATATGAAAGGGATTCAGTTAATTCAGTTTTATGGCTAAATAGTGATACAAATGTTAAAACAACATTCAACATTACAAACACAGAAGGAACTAAAAGGGAAAAAGTCTTTTACCTTAAAGTCAAACTCGGCCTCCGTGAAGTTCTTGTGCAGAGCAGGTGAGAGGTACTGAGCCGTGGTCAGGATGATGCTGCAGGACGGGAACAGTCACTGTTACACGCGTGTGTCGCTGTTACACACGCGTGTGCTCTGCTACTTGTGTCACTTACTTGCTGGTGAGGAGCCTCATGACGTTCCAGTCCCGAGGGAAAATACTGAGCTTCATCAGATTCCTGAACACTGACAAAACCTTTAAGAAGAACTCCTGAGGAGAGAAGGAAGAGGAAGGAGGAGTTTTATTGTTGGTGTAAGTTGGTCTTGTTGTGACACGAAGCCGTTTTACCTTCAGCTCCTCTTTGCTCTGAAAGTTTTCCATCAGGTGCTGGAAGTGGACGTCGGTCATCTGGCGGAGGAGGGACAGGAGGCAGGACACGTACTCTCCCTGCCAACAGGACACAGGGTGGAGGCATGAGAGCCTATCACGCGGCAGCAGCTCTCAGGGAAGCGACCAATCGGAGAGGATGACAGCAGATGAATGAAACTGCTCTCTGACTCCAGCGTCTGTTAAACTCACAGCAGGCTGTGAAATATGGACCACAGAATCTACGTCACCCTCTGGTGAGGGGAGCTGCAGGGTGAAGCATGCGGCTGGAGGCGCAAAGACAATGATGTCGTCATGCAACCAGCAATCTTAAACCAAATGAATTAGCAGATGAAACTAAGAACGAACTAAACCTGACTGACAAATCTAAAATATAACGAGCTCGGTGAATGAGGAGGATGCGTGATGTTTAATGAGGACCGATGGTTCAGGGAGGAGAAGGATGGATGGATTCGGGTCGGGCAATAATTCACATTATTGACTTCATATTTCTGAGTATTAAATGATTACGATGTTAGAACAAAATCGTTGTGATTTCAGATTTCACTCTAGAAGGTGAAGCGTTGCCCGGCCCGGCGGCGGATGCAGGAGGTGGATGCAGGAGGCGGATGCAGGAGGCGGATGCAGGATGCAGGAGGCGGATGCAGGAGGCGGAGGAGGTGAAGCGGTAGTAGTCGTATTGTTAGTTACTAACAGTGATCTCCGCGGTGCACTGCGGACAGCGTTGACCTCTTACCGCCTCCTGCGATTGGCTCTTGCTCATGATGGACAGCAGGGTCTGCAGGAGGACGTCCAGCAGGGACTCCACCATCACCTCCACCTCCTCCTGCACAGAGGTGTCCTAGAGAAGGAGGAGGAGACGGGGCATTAGGAGGAAGATGAAGGAGTAGCTTTAGAGAAACAGATGTATCTTTTTATTATCAGAGGTTATTGAAGGCAGCATTTTGATGTTATTAAATCTCAGCGGATTAATTGAGTTCAGGGACATTCTGGAACAAGTGGTTCAAATAATGTAAAACTCTAAATCCAAAATGATCCATGAAGAGTTTACAGTCCGAATGTGAGGAACTTTTCACATTTTGAGGCCGAATTAAATGAATGATTCTTTGATTTTGTGCTGCACAAACACAAGTGATCCCATCACTTTTATTTCTATAATTATTGGGTTTGTTTGATTATGATATCGCTCAACAGAAGCAGTTTTCATGTGTCTGTGTGTGTGTGTGTCTGTGTGTGTCTGTGTGTGTGTCTGTGTGTTACCATTGAGCTGCTCTTGATAATAGAGAATATAGAGCTGAGTATTCCAGAGCAGATGAGCAGCTCCTTCTGCTGCCTCAGATGCAGATGGATGTGATGCAGGACGACAGGCAGCAGGATCCTCCGAGACTCTGAGGCCGTGCAAACACACACACACACACGCACACACACGCACACACACACACACACACGCACACACACACACACGCACACACACACACACACACACGCACGCACGCACGCACGCACACGCACACACGCACACACACACGCACGCACACGCACGCACGCACGCACGCACACGCACACACGCACACACGCACGCACGCACGCACGCACGCACGCACGCACGCACGCACACACACACACGCACGCTCTTATTTATTTGCAGTTGTTCCTGATCAACATGAACAGAACTGAGTGATTCATATTTGTGTTTGAATGAGTTTACAGTGTTTTGAATGCAGAATAAAGAGCTTCACTGCTGACATACTATGAATATTATTTAGAAGTAAGTCGATTCACAGAGAGGATTCGATTGGTCATTAATATATTCTGCTCAACATAAACTGACATCATCTGTGAGATTTTAAAGTGGGAATAATAAAGACACTACAGAGAGATTTCTACAGAAGCGACAGGCCTCACTGCTGGAGACACCATCTACTGGGTGTTCAGGTGCAGTTTAGATAAGGACACTCAACCTGGATCCTTTACCTGGGAAAGAGAAAAGCCTGCTGTCCACCGTCCGGGCGATGGACTGCAGCTTGACCACGTCCATGGACTGTCCCATGTGCACCGTGGACGGCATGCTGCCCAGAGTGCCGCGCACAAACTCCGCCACTTCCTGCACCGTAAACATCTGCAGCAGCTCGTCGAAGATCGCCGGGAACGAGTTCAGCAGAGCGGCCTGAGGAGACGAGGCAGAGAAAGACGACAAGATGTTCCAGAGGAGGAGGACACGTTTGGATGTTAGCGGGAAAGAAAGAGAGAGAGAGAGAGAGAGAGAGAGAGAGAGAGAGAGTTAGATAACGGCGACTTTATCTCCAATAAAACAGATCAGAAGTGAGTTAAAGTGATACAGTGAATGTGGTATTGGAAACATCTCAATGAGTGGAGGTTTTCATGTGACTCTCATGCATGTTTGACATCTCAATAGTGAAAGAAAAAGTGAAGAAGGAAAAACACAAACATTGTTAGATGTTAACACGACATCAAGCAAGTGGTGTAACACGCTGTAAATATGGAGTTTAATCGGACTGCTCCAAATTGTCTGTTTTCATTACATCCACTGTGATCTCAGATGAAGTGACTCGTCAGGTTGTCAGGGATCTACAAGCTGTGACTCGTCAGGTGTTGAAGGGACTCGTCAGGTGTTGAAGTGACTCGTCAGGTGTTGAAGGGACTCGTCAGGTGTTGAAGTGACTCGTCAGATGTTGAAGGGACTCGTCAGGGATTTACGAGCTGTGACTCGTCAGATGTTGAAGGGACTCGTCAGGTGTTGAAGTGACTCGTCAGGTGTTGAAGGGACTCGTCAGGTGTTGAAGTCACTCGTCAGGTTGTCAGGGATCTACGAGCTGTGACTCGTCAGGTGTTGAAGGGACTCGTCAGATGTTGAAGTGACTCGTCAGGTGTTGAAGTGACTCGTCAGGTGTTGAAGTGACTCATCAGGTGTTGAAGTGACTCGTCAGGGATTTACGAGCTGTGACTCGTCAGATGTTGAAGGGACTCGTCAGGTGTTGAAGTGACTCGTCAGGTGTTGAAGTGACTCGTCAGGTGTTGAAGTGACTCGTCAGGGATCTACGAGCTGTGACTAACAACGTGGTTCATGAACAGCGGTCGCCGATAGCGGGCGTTGAGATGAACGTTGACCCGAGCAGTGAGTGCCGCTGGTGTCAGGGGGGGGCGAGGAGGAGGTGCAGGACCACAGCGGCGCACGTGAAGGTTCTCAAAGAGCTGAATTATGATTCCGGGTTCACACAGGGAACGGAGGTCGTTGATCCCGATGTCTACTTACTGACAGTGGAGACGGCCGCGGAGCGCTGGAGCTCCAGGCCGGAGGGCAGTTGGCCTGTCCTGGGGCGGGGGGCGGGGCTTGGCCCAGTGCGGGGGCTAGTGCTAAGGAGGCAGCAGGCCCGACGCCAGGGGCCTGATTTGGGCCTGGACAAGGCTGGGAGCCCTGTGACGTGTGGGTGTGGAGGGGAAGACAACCAGGAGGAATAGCAAGGGCCCGAAGGGAGGAGCGAAGAATCGTGGGAGAAAGAGGAGGTGAGGAAAGGTCCGAGGTGCAAGTAGAAAGACGTACGTAAAGGAGATACAGAGTCAGATTAAAGCACCTAAACGGAAAGTATCTTAACTACCAGCAGATTAAATATTTGGATTAGTTCCGTCTAAACTATAAAGACACAACAAGGTGCAGCACCAGCTAAGAAAGACGACTAGAGATGTAAAGTAAATCTAGAACTTCTTCTTATCTGCGTGTTTTTTCTCACCTGTGTGAAAATAAGGGTCTCTGAGTTGCGGCTGTCCAGACTGAGGACGAAGCGGATCGATTGAAAAAGTTCCTGGACGCTGGTGCGAAACTGCTCCTCTTCCATTCCGCAAGTGGCCCGAGAGTAAAGGATCCGAGACTGGATGATGAACTTAAACAGATACTCCAAGGCCTGAGGTTGTGTGTGAATACAGAAACAATACAAACATTTCATGGATAAACCACACGTTCTCTCCACCGATCTTCATCATTTCATCCACGAGGACGTTACAAACGTCTCAGATGTTCATCCGTCACAGAAAAGAGTTTTTGATTTGATCGAACCAAAGAGAAGAGAACTATTGTTTTTATTGTATCCAATAAAACCACCAACATATTTTAATAGTAGATTCATTTTATTTTAAAAAGAAAGAAATAAGAAGAAATAAATAATTACCTGTGAGTTAATGAAATGGTGGAATATATTTAAGCATTTTAGTGACGCTAACAGACATTTGATACTAGTACAGTACTTCAGTACTTCACATATTAAATCAAAGCTGAGTAGAGAAGGAAGGACAGAGACGGACACAGAACCTCTCAGGTTGATTCTTCACGTTACATAAAGCGTAAGTTGAAGGCTTTGCAACAATCGGTTACAATGTACCATGTTTTTTGTGGCGAGTTCATTCTTGAGTTACGGACAAAGTGACAGTGACTCATAATCAGCTCGTCCTTACGGGCCCCTAAACCGTGGAACCTTCCCTGCGAGTTGAGACAGACGAACTCAGCGTCCTCTTTCACTTCACTTTTACCAGCTGGCTTATTTATATATTTAATGGATTTGATCTTATTTATTCTAAACTGCTTGATTGTATTTTGTAAAACTTGTGCGTATTGTTGAGCACTTTGTAACTTTGTTTTGAAAGGTGCTACATAAATGATTGAAGTTTAATTAAGTTAAATGATATACTTCCTATAGTTATATATAAATTATAACTAATCCCCTCAGCCGCTGATATATAACAATATAACAATCAATGAATATTCAGCAGCGTGGAGACGCGAAGCAAAAACCCACAGCGACCGAATGTGTTTCTATCGTCAGTGATTCACGGCGTCGTTTTCTAAATGAGGTCGAGGACATCAGGCTGATTTATACACAAAGTATTGTGACAACATGCGGTGACCAGCGTGAAGCCAGAAGAACTGCTGGTGGACTCACGTACCCTCATGGCTTCCTGTATGTGGTCCTGTCGGACCACCTCTGCAGAGCGGTCCATGTACCACTTGAGACAACGGATCAGCTCCCTGGAACCACCGCGGGAAATATCACACGTATCACAGTTTAATGTTTGTCATAAAGTAAAAGTTTAAATAACGTGCACACACACTTTAACTTTTCACAAATGAATTAACATGAGCATATAAACCACAAGTCAAAAAAACTTTGTTAGTATAGATCAAATATAAAACTATTTCCTGGTAATTTTATACAATAAGAGCTTTGACATCAGGGATGATTGTGAATGACACACACACACACACACACACACACACACACACACACACACACACACACACTGTGTACAGTGAGGCGGCGTGTTGGGAAACACTCACTTGTAAGCCAGAGCGCCTGCGAAGTGCTTCTGGATGTACGTGTCCATCACCGGCCTGAAGTGGTAATATTTACTGTCCCTGAGGAGGTTTATGATAAACACCTGAGAGAGAAAGGAACATTAAACCGCTTCATATTCAACATTAATAATATAGATAATAATATAACACTACAATATAACGACCTTCTGATCACTAGATGTTAGTTAACTAGCAATCATTCATCAGATTAGCACTTATCATAATGACACCACGCCGTCTGCCGTCCGTACGTCACTGTGCCGACTGACCAGCTGACCAGCTGACCGACCAGCTGACCGACCAGCTGACTGACCAGCTGACCGACCAGCTGACTGACAAGCTGACTGACCAGCTGACTGACCAGCTGACCAGCTGACCGACCAGCTGACCGACCAGCTAACTGACCAGCTGACTGACAAGCTGACTGACCAGCTGACTGACCAGCTGACCGACCAGCTGACTGACCAGCTAACTGACCAGCTAACTGACCAGCTAACTGACCAGCTGACCGACCAGCTAACTGACCAGCTAACTGACCAGCTAACTGACCAGCTGACCAGCTGACCAGCTAACTGACCAGCTAACTGACCAGCTAACTGACCAGCTAACTGAAGCGGTCGACCGGACTTCAACCCGCAGCTGCTTCTGGTGGACTCACCAAGGACTGGAACACCAGCGGTCCATATTTGTCCGTGTTGTCGTCCAGGATGGAGAACAAAGTGTCCAGAATGTCTTGGAGAAACTGTCACAAACACACGCAGCGAGTTCAAGTCACCGAATCGAGTTATTCCGGAGTTTAATGCAGCAACGTCTTAAAGAAGCAACGACGTGATTCTTCAACAGGTTCAAACCCTCTGAGGGATTTTTGTCACAGAAAGTTTGTTTTAAAGGCAAAAAAAATCCTTAAAAGAGAGAAGCTCACCTTGACTATCTCCTCTCCGCTGACATGTCTCAGCCTGCCGAGGATGTCCATGACCCGCTCTGGATGGGCCTTCCACTTCAGCAAGGCCAGCAGGTCCACTGGAGGAAAAGCGCCACGTTAGCAAAGACACAAACCAGTGTGATGTGACACTGAGAAGCAGCGCTCAGGCCTCTTATGGACCCTTATCCACACCCTGAGGTCATGGGAGAGCGTTACTTGCTTCTTCTCATCCCAGTGACAGCACATATACGGTGTGGGTTTCTGGCACCATGGCGGCTCTGGTTAAACACACTGGGAGAGATCACTAGATGTATGGGACGGTCTCCGGTCAGCTGTGTACCGTTCTGAGTGAGCTTGGTGGAGGAGAGCTGCGTGGAGATCCAGAAGTTCTCCTTGGTGCTGCGCTGGAAGATGAGGCTGGAGGGGATGCTGGGGCAGCTGTTGAAGTCCTCCTTGCAGCAGGGCAGACCCAGGTAGAGGGCGTGGTTACTGAAGGTGGTGTTCTCATCGCACTGAGGACCAACAATGGAACATGTTACTGTACGAGATGTTCTGCAGAGAAAGGCCCTGCGTGGACACCGTTGGTGCGGCGTTGACTTCTGACCTTGTAAACGTAGAGATCATGGCTCTCGTCGGAGAGCGTGGTTCCATCCTCCCTCATCAGAGGAGTGAAGGAGAAACCGAACAGCTTCTTCTCTCCTTTGTCCTTCGCTGTGGACACGATGAAGAGAGAGACGTCCGCTGTGTCATTTAAATGAGAACTTTTCTAGGTACCCAAAGACGCTTCAGCACCACGGACAAGAACAAAACCAGACTGAGACACGTAGGATGAATAAAAAGAATCAGCGCGCGGCCTCCTGGACCTCTGCGGCGTGCACGTGAGGACGACTCACTGGAGCAGTGGCGGAACTCGAAGCGCAGGTGTGACCCTCTGAAGCGGTCGATGGGGATCGGCAGCTTGATGACCTCGCTCCAGCGGGGGCTGTTGTTGTGGTAGAGCACGAAGGAGCGGTGCTCCGGCACCTGAGGCTCGCCCGAACCCAGACTGATGCAGTCCTGCAGAGGGCGAGGGGGGCAGGAGAAGGTCACTGCTGCTCCTCCCAATGAACATTGTGTAGAAACACGAGCATTGGAAGGATCCCATTGGCTGTTTGTGACGTCCTGTGACCGGTCCCCATTGAGGGCCGGTGGACGGGCCCCTGAATGATAGGGGGGTCCCTACCTTGAGGATCTCTCCGTCGGCGTACAGGACGTAGACGGTGACTTCGATGTTCTTCTGGACGCTCTTCCCTCCTCTCTCGAAGTCGCCGCGCTCCAGCGTCAGGTACAGGTCGTTACGCACGTCACCTGGACGAAAGCTGGCGTTACACGAGAGACCCCGTCTTTCTCTGAGCAAACTCCCTCCACCAAAACCAATAAATATATTCATCAATCACCGTTCTGATGATGGCGTTTTCCTGGAACTAGTCGCTCACATTAAGATGTTAATGATTATTATAATCTGCTCAGTGTTCATGAAGCTTAGAATCAAAATCTAGGATTCATCTGTAATATACGAGTGTGAAAACGCCTCCTTTAAACGGAGCCTTTTACAAGATTAAATGTGGAGCCTGAACGCATCATAACGTAACAAGCTGCGAGGTGCAATGAGAGCGGTGTGATGACCAACATGCTGGATTGAGTTCATCGTCATTTATAAGCTAAATAAGTGTTAAACTATGGAGGACATGCAGAGACGTCTCCACGGTAACCAGGACCCACCTGGCATGATGACGTCAGGGAAGCCCAGCTTACGCGTCACGGACACGCCTCTGCTGAAGATGAGAGGATTCTCTCTGCGGACCTGATCCACGTCGCCTCTCAGCAACTGAAGGGAGATGATGAGACCTGGGAGGGGGGGGGGGGGGTTGTTGTTGTTGTTGAGCTGTTTATGTTTAGTGTTGTTTCAGGAGGCCTTGATGGAGCGACGCTCAGACCTCCGTGTGAGTCAGTGACATCATCGGCAGAGGCCCCTCCTACCGTAGCTGGTGCTCGGCACCGTGTACTTGGTGCTGGACTTGCGGATGATGTTCTCGTGGATCTGGTACCACTCGTTCTCGTTGTTGCACCTGGAGAACAAAGCAGAGAAAAGTCTCTCAGAGGGACGCAGCCGAGAGGAGGCGAGACGCGGGACAAGCAAGGGACCCCGGTCTGTCTCTGGTCCACATGTCTGCATCCGCACTGTGTGTGTGTGTGTGTGTGCAGGTGGGTGCACGTACGTGTACACCTTCAGGACAAAGTCCTTCTCCTCCTTGAGCTCGGCGATGGTCTGCAGCACGTCGCTCATGGCGAGGACCGCGCAGCCGTAGGGCCGCCGGTACTGGACGAGGGGGGGGCCCTTCTTACTGTCATTGAGCAGCATGCGGCCTGGTGTGTGTGTGTGTGTGTGTGTGTGTGTGTGTGTGTGTGTGTGTGTGTGTGTGAGAGAGGAAAGACACAACATGCAGTCAGCAGTAAAACATCAAACTTTACTGCCAGAGGAAGCAAACACACGAGGAGAGAAGCAGCTGAAGGTAAGACATTATATATATACACAAGTATATATATATATATATATATATATACACACATGTGTAGTGTACATATGTTGATGTCACTCTGGTCTCACCCGTTCTGATGACGTGAGACACGATGTAGAGATCTCTCTTCATGTCTTTGTTACTCAGGTCCTGCAGTCAGAGAGAAAGTGGGTTTTAAGGTTGACCCTTCAAACGGGAGGCGCCGTTGTGTGTGTGTGTGTGTGTGTGTGTTACCGTGAACAGCGCACACAGCCTCTCCACCTTCTCCGGGTTCCTCGGGGCTCCGTTCTTGTTCAGCCGCACTAAAAACCTCTCACTGAAAGACACAAAGACGCCGACTCGTTTCATTCTAGCGGTGACCTTTGACCTCACGGCTGGAACATCTCCCCCCGACACACTCACAGGTCATCGATGGACTCACACAAACACGCGCGCACACCGGTGTCGTGGCGGGTACCTGATGGTCTTTGCTTCTCGCAGGTCGTACAGGGAGAAGAAGATGTCGGTGTCCTCGCCGATGCTGTTGTAGGTGAAGCTCTTCAGGTTGACCAGCAGGTGATGAGGAACCGGGACCCTGCAGGGGTCTCCGTGCCGCTGCCGCGTCCCGTCCCCCTGAAGACACACCACGCGTGTTAATACATGGATACACAGGAGTAGTATTAATGGTGGAGCAAAGTAAAAGTACACTCTTAAAGAGATACTTGCTAGTACAGAACTTGTAAACTAAAGTATTTCTTGTTATGTTGTTGGTATTTCAGAAGCTCAAATGACATAATTTTAGTAAATGTAACAGCAGTATATTTCATGTATATGTGGTACTTCACCTGTGTGGTACTTTGTTGAACACTGTGTCTGCTGGACAGATGCTGAGGAGGAGAAAACACAATCAGGTGATCCTCGTCCTCTCTCCTCGTCTCCTCATCTTCTCTCCTCGTCTCCTCATCTTCTCTCCTTGCGTCCTCTCACTTCCTCTCCTCATCCTCTCGTCTCCTCTCACTTCCTCTCTTCATCTTCTCTCCTCGTCTCCTCATCTTCTCTCCTTGCGTCCTCTCACTTCCTCTCCTCATCCTCTCGTCTCCTCTCACTTCCTCTCTTCATCTTCTCTCCTCGTCTCCTCATCTTCTCTCATCTTCTCTCCTCGTCTCCTCGCACTTCCTCTCCTCATCCTCTCGTCTCCTCTCACTTCCTCTCCTCATCTTCTCTCCTTGCGTCCTCTCAGTTTCTCTCCTCCTCGTCTCCTTATTTCTGATATATTTTCATCGTCTCATCTCATCACCTCCCTTTCTTTCCTATCCTTGTTTCCTCTCCTTGTTTTCCTTGTTTCATCTCCTGCCCTCTGTTCCTCTTCTTGTCTCCTATCAGTGTTTTATAGTCTCACCTCCTCCAAATATGTTTTAAACAACCATCTTACCATCTTATAAAGATCTGACACGCTGATGTGGTCTTCATCCACCATGTCGAACTCCTTCCTGGGAACCAAGTCCAGACCCAGATGTCTGAGGGGGGAAGAGAGAAGGTCTTTTATTGAACCTCCACACATAGAGTGTGTAGGGATGTGTGTTTCCTCCTGTAGTTCTAACCTTTGACCTCGAGGCTGTGACCTCGGTATTAACAGAATATTTTCATTCAAACTGTAGATGAGAAATGAAATGTTTCCTCAGGCCGCTGAGTTCTGCTTCATCCTTTATGTTTTAATATTTAACTCGACGTGTTCTCTCCATGATGAGAAGCTCCTCATAATAATATATTATAATAAGTTATTGATCAGGCACATCAGCTCTCCTGAGCTTCACAATCACAGTCCAGCTTCCATCTCTCAGATCAATGACAGTTTCTGTCTTTTCATTGGTTCCCTGTTTCAGCTTCACTCAGAAAAGCTTCATCCTGAAAGGCTTCAATGTAGTGTAACGTGTGTGTGTGAGTGTGTGCGTCTCACTCGTTGCCCCAGTCCAGGCGCACCGTGACGTGTCTCTTGACGTCCCGGCTCTGGTCCTGCGTCAGGTGACCTGAGAGGAGCTGCCTCCTCAGGTCGATCAGCTCCATCATCACGTGGCGCACCTTGTAGAACAGATCCACCTTGTGTTTCTGACGGAGGCGGAGTCAGAGGCGGAGTCAGAGGCGGAGATAACACACATTCACAGTAACACACACAGTAACATACACACACACTAACGCACGGTGTCCTCAGACACAGCGTCAGTGTGTTACATGTGGCTACACTGTAACCACGTGTGATATAGTTCTTATCGTTAAGTAAAAGTCACATGTCTTATCATGAATTATTACATGACGTCATCAATTGAAAGCGTTTAAAACAAAGTGTCCTCTTCAGTGTCTCCTTCCACCTCCCGTGTGAAGAAACAATATGTCTTTTTCCTTTTATCTGACTGCCTGCACCACTTTATGCCCCCAGCGACACTATTTCAAATGCTTCTTGAGCGGTTGCTTGGCAACAGCAAGAGTAACGCACAGCAGCACTCGTCTGATACACGAGGACGAAGATTCACTTTAACTGCTTCTTTCTTCCTTTTATCTAATTAGGGTGAAAAACCGGAGAAGAGTCAGAGAAGTGTGACGATTTGATGTCGTCATGTCATATTGAACAACACAACAACAACGCTCTTAAACGTGTTAAAGCTGCATTCTCTCTCCCTGACCACCAGGGGGCGACTCCTCTGTTCCTACAGAAGTCCACGAGGAAACGCCTTTAGGGACGGATTTCCTCCCTCAGTGACGTTATGGTCCTGGACCTCGGTGACCTGAGGTCACCTCAGGGGAGGAAGCTGGTGGTGGAGATCTGCAGGGAGGCGGGGCTACAAGGTGTCTGATTTATGGAAGTGGGTTAAACTCAAACTTTGGAAATATTACTGTATTACTGGGAGCAGCGTCCATCCCAGCCAATCACAGGGCTACACAGAGACACACAACCATCCACACTCACATTCACACACCAGCAGCCTGATCCCCAGAGCACGTCTTTGGACTGTGGGAGGAAGCCGGAGAACCGGAGGAGAACATGCAGACTCCACACAGAAAGGCCGCTGGGCGGAGTGGAACCAGGACCTTCTCGCTGCGAGGAGACGTTCTAAGCACCCACAAGATACGTGAGGATAATGAAGATTAGCTGGATTCTCAGGACTTAAGTCACACTCGTTCTTGCATTCGAGTGTAATATTCTCTTTCTCCACTTCTTTGCTTTACACACACACACACACACACACACACACACACACACAGATGTGGGTCTGAAGTATCAGCGGTATTGTATAAAGGACATCGCACAAACCACTGGAGCGACAGACAGAGGACGGACTGAATGACAGGATGTAACCAGAGACGCCTCGACGCACACAGGACACATGTGTTGTGTGGATGTGTGTGTGCGCTCGTGTCGCTTTCTGCTCCGATGCCTTCGTCCTCTCCTCAGGCTTCAGTGCCTCCGAACATCAGTCTACTGAGAGTTCATCATCAGAGCCTGAAGGCCGTGTGGCACTGAGTGAAGGACTGATATGTGTGAGACCTCGTGTGTGTGTGTGTGCGTGTGCGTGCGTGTGTGTGTGTGCGTGTGTGTGTGTGTGTTACCTGGTAACTAGTTACGTAAATTAATTAAGAATTTTTATTCCATATTATTCTTCAACCTACTACTTTTGGGCTTTTTGTTCCATTACATATGGCTCGTCCAATCAACTTCCAGGGATTTGATGACCTTTAATAAACAATTTCCAATGATGACTTGATGCTATCTGGTGGTACCTGAGGCAGGTTTTTGTTGTATTATCCTTTCTCCTGCTCTGTAATTAAATATGATTTTGAACCAACGATGAAGATAATACTCTTTGATAAATCACATAACAAGGAACCTTCAGTATGAATGTACAAATAATGAGGTGTCCAATGAATCACTGGACTCCATTCTTCACGAGGAAGTCTGTGATAACAAAGGGCCTCGTGCAGATGAAAATGCTGGATACAAACCCAGAAGAACAAGAAAGTGCGATTTCCTCAAATAAGCCGATGTACAACTTGCTGTAGATAAGAGCCGTTATAAGTCCAATGTAAGTGCTGCAGGTAGTTAGTGTGTTAGTGGAGGTAGAGTGTGAAGAGGTGTGTCTTTAGTCTGAAGATGTGAAGGCTCTCTGTGGTCCTGATGTCTTCACAGACCTCCTTCCACCATTTAGTGTTAAAGAGCAGTGAAGAAGAACCCCCCCCCCCCCCCCCCCCACTCACCACGTAGAGCTGCTTCCATAGTAAGGCCCACTCCTGCAGCGTGGACGACACCTCCGTCAAAGTGGGGTCCTCCAGAGGAACCGCAGTCTCATGAGGCCTGGGGGGGGCACAGGCGCTTTGTTACCAGGATGCAGTGTCACACGCACATCTGTCTAACGGGGAGAAGTCAGCTGCGTTTAGGAAGTGTCCGTAGTCATGGTGACAGAGCTTTGTGGACGGGAGCCATTAAGGCTCAAGCTAGGTGATTTCACTTGGTGAAGCATTACCTGCTTTAGGGTCACCTAATGGTCAGTTGGACTCTAAATAGACCATCATTTACTAAATGAACATCATGCTGTTTTGGGGAAAATTGAAACTAAGGAGTAAATCAAGAGAGAAGAAGAGTCATTTCCTCATAGACGTCTATGGGAGCAGAGGAGTCGCCCCCTGCTGGTCACTACAGAGAAGTAGAGTCATTTCCTCATAGACGTCTATGGGAGCAGAGGAGTCGCCCCCTGCTGGTCACTACAGAGAAGTAGAGTCATTTCCTCATAGACGTGTATGGGAGCAGAGGAGTCGCCCCCTGCTGGTCACTACAGAGAAGTAGAGTCATTTCCTCATAGACGTCTATGGGAGCAGAGGAGTCGCCCCCTGCTGGTCACTGCAGAGAAGTAGAGTCATTTCCTCATAGACGTGTATGGGAGCAGAGGAGTCGCCCCCTGCTGGTCACTACAGAGAAGTAGAGTCATTTCCTCATAGACGTCTATGGGAGCAGAGGAGTCGCCCCCTGCTGGTCACTACAGAGAAGTAGAGTCATTTCCTCATAGACGTCTATGGGAGCAGAGGAGTCGCCCCTCTATGTCTTGTATGAATAGAGCTATAATAAACAGATGAACTGGTTTGAGGTCAGCTCTGTGGTGTTACTTTTAAGTGAACTGTATCTCCATGCAGAGAAACCACAGAAGAAGAACGCCCAGCCTAAAGCCTCCAATGACGTGATCAGCAGCGGCAGAGGCTTCGTCCTGAATGAGCACAAACATTTGTTTCCACTCATTAACTCCTAAAAACACGGACCCGACGGTCATTTCAGCTGATCGTCATCAACGTTAATTCCTGAGACATGACATGACGTTCTAGAGCTTCGAGGAGTCGCTTGTTTAGAAGCTTTTTCTTCAATGGCTGAAGGAACAAAGGGCGGGTTGTGTCTCATTAGCCTCAGGACGGATTAGCATGTTAGCAAAAGGAAAAGGGCTGGCTGCTGTCAGCGGATGTTTAATCGCTCCTTTTCCGCTGGTTTAATTCTGTTTTTTATCACAGACTTCTAAGTGTTGCAGTGACTGGGACATCGTCTACACTGTTATGACTCAAAGGCTGAAAGGCCGAGGAGATTATTAAAAGTAACAAAGTGAAGCACTGTGTCAAATCTCTTTATAAGCACCTCATTAAAAAACAATAATTAGAACTGATTTTCCTATTTCAGCCGATAAGAATGATCATTGAACCTTTAAGTAAAGGCTCTGAATTCACCACCTTCTCTGAAATGTGACCTTTAATCAGGACTCCCTACTAATGAGCAGTGAGAGGAGGGGAATCAAACCGACAACCTCGTGGTTAAAGGATGTCACACTCGATGTTCCCCTCCTAATTATGTGCGCTCGTCCCTTGGAAGAGTTGTTCCTGTGCCGACGGGGGGGTTTGGGGACAGAGGATGTCGCATGCGTACAGACTGTAAAGCCCCCTGAGGATAATTTGTCATTCGTGATTTTGGGCTACACAAAATAAAATGACTTGAATTGAATCATACTCGTTATTGTTTACGACTATGTGCCTGTAAAGGTCAGAGGTCGTTGAACCCACCCTCTGTTGGTGACGACGGCCTTCTTCAAGTGGACGTAACTGGCTGGGAAGACTCCCTGCGGAGAAGGAGACAGAGACAGAGCGGACATTAACGCCAGGATCAAACCGCCGGGTCATCGACAGTCATCTGCAGGAGGCTCATAGACGTCTATGGGAGCAGAGGAGTCGCCCCCTGCTGGTCACTACAGAGAAGTAGAGTCATTTCCTCATAGACGTCTATGGGAGCAGAGGAGTCGCCCCCTGCTGGTCACTACAGAGAAGTAGAGTCATTTCCTCATAGACGTCTATGGGAGCAGAGGAGTCGCTCCCTGCTGGTCACTACAGAGAAGTAGAGTCATTTCCTCATAGACGTCTATGGGAGCAGAGGAGTCGCCCCCTGCTGGTCACTACACAGAAGTAGAGTCATTTCCTCATAGACGTCTATGGGAGCAGAGGAGTCGCCCCCTGCTGGTCACTACAGAGAAGTAGAGTCATTTCCTCATAGACGTCTATGGGAGCAGAGGAGTCGCCCCCTGCTGGTCACTACACAGAATGCAGCTTTAACACATGACGCTTTGACTTCTGAACTTAGCTACATAGTCCACAGAAGCTCATCTAAAAGCCACACAGAGGAAGGAGGAGACAACATGAAAGGGAGGAGGAGACGAGTTGTTTGTAGGAGGCACCCGAGCAGTTTACGTCTCCTCCTGATGACGTGAGCGTGTTTAGTCCTGACAGTCAGGAGGGAGGCATTAAAAACCCACACCAGTTAAAGCCGTATTATATTAAAAAACACTTTTAATATTAAAAATCACTTTCAATATGGAGCTGCCAGCACTTATGAGCCTTTATCCTCGGCAGCTTAATGTGTTCTGAGCATCTGGACCCGCTGACCTCCAGCCCTGCTCCATCTACTCCATCTAGGTCAGAGGTCAAAGGTCATCAGGACCATTTGCCTCTTATCATGATGAGCTCGTCCTTTATCGCGTTGCTTCATCTCTTCCATCCATCTTCCTTCTGTCCTAGAGGACCCCCCCCCCCCCCCGACTCTCATCAATTGCAATCCAGCGCTCTGATTGGTTGAGAGGGGGGCACATTATTATTGTTCACATTGACTAGCGTCACGTATCACTGCTCGCTCAAAGTAACAGTTAGATTTTGCCGACCATTAGTTGACTTTTCAGCTTTCAGCTCGGTGGCGATCAACCAACAAATGATCCGTTTGATCCGTTTGGGGCAACGCGAGCAGCCGGACAATCAAGGTGGACGTCATCAGCGATGTGAATGAACGAGATCTTGCAAGGAGACCCGATGCTGTTTACGTGCACGTACGGTGGCTATTTTTCTCTAGACTACTAAAATGAGATACACAACGTTTGGTGGCTACAACTATTTTGTGCTGAAAGGCAACACAAAACATAAACATAGTATTTATAATTCTGCTGGTATTATAACAGCAGTAAGGTGCTAGAAGGTCGCCTAACAACAGCCCAAATTGTTACGTTATTGGACGATGACGTACAGCCTCTCGTGCCTTGTTGCTTAATTAGACACCGAAGTGCTCGTGGTTCTCTTTGACCACAGGAAGAAAGCGGCGTTTGGATTCCATGTTTCATGAATTGTTTCAGGGGCTCATAGTCGATGTTTGAGGAGCAGATCCACTCATTCTGGAAAAGGTCAACTGTGAATCTAACAGGGACACAGCAGAGAAGGACGCGTGTACATAAAGCCTCCTGCTCATTACACAAGCAGACGGAGACTTTTGGGAAAAACGCTTTTGTCAGACAAATGGGAGGAGTCTCCGAGTTGGAGGCGGGGCTTCTCTCTTACCTTGACATGTGGCTTCCTGGTGGAGAAGCCTCTGTACCAGCCTGCAAGAAGACAAACAGGGTCAGCAGCTTTAACCCCACGAGCAAAACCGGCCAATCAAAGAAGTGCCGACACTAAAAACTCCCAACATGCACTGCAAACTGGCCAGTGAGACACTAGACCTTCACCCTGCAGAAACCTGCAGGTTGAAGGTCTAAAACAAAAATGTTCTACTAAAAAACGACACATCACACGCTGCATCAGACTTCTTCTTTTTTTAGAACAGAAACATGATAACAGGTTTATTTCTGTAAGAACTAAACTGTAAAATAAGAGGCTACTTTGTCGTGTTTGGACGTGTGGACAAAGTGGTGGACGCGTTTGAGACACACCGTCAGGAGGCTTCCTAAAGGAGGCGATATGGTAATTAGATAATCACGTCGCATCCTCCAAATCAACAGATCTAATTTCTCAGCAGTTCCACATAATCTGATCTGAATATGGAGACGAGGGTCTAATTAGTCCTCTGCTTCACAACCAATCAGGATCAGAACAACACGCGAACGTCCTCCAAGGCAAAGCTGAAATAACGTGTTGTCACGGTGATCCAACGAAGGCGGATCTCAGACCGGGTCTGGTTCATATATTTGGGTAAACATTAATAATAAAAACCATCGCTCTGTTAGTCAGTGCTTCGATGACATCATCCGCCCACTCCGGGTCTCACCTTCACATTTCTCCAGGATCTGGACCGTCTCCCCGACCTCCAGAGCCAGAACCTGAGCCACGGAGCCCCTGAAGGTGCAGATCACTGCGGAGAAGGACAGAAGAAGAAGAAGAAGAAGAAGAAGGTGAGGACATGTAAGGGTTTGGTTTCCGACTATTTATATCCGTTACAGATAATTCTAGATATGTTTCCGTCCTTCAGTCTGGTGAAGCTGAACACCAGTGATCCTCTCTGGGGGTGTAAATTATAAGTTTGTCAGGGGTCAAAGGTCATTGGAAGGAACAGAACGAGGGACACGAGACCATCAAAGAATTTGGATTGACGTAGTATGTCGAGAAGAAAAGAGGAAAGGAGAGAGAAGGACAGAGAGACATAGGAAAGGACATGAGGGACACAGAGGACGGGAGAAAGGGAGGAGAGACAATCTTCTTCTGAATCACATGGAGGCAGAAACGATCTCTGAAGAAGCACATTGACAATAAGCATGTGTGTGTGCGTGTGTGTGTGTGTGTGTCTGTGTGTGTGTGTGTGTGTGTGTGTGTGTGTGTGTGTGTCTGTGTCTGTGTGTGTGTGTCTGTGTGTGTCATCCTGCCCTGTGAACACATCCCAATGAACGAGGTTTGTCCTTCTAACATCCTCCACGATGCCCACAGGCACAGACTCAAGAGCACTCAGCAGTGCAGCAGATGGATTGTGTGTGTGTGTGTGTGTGTGTAACAGTCTGCATGTGTGTGTGTGTGTGTAACAGTCTGCGTGTGTGTGCGTACGTGAGAGACACAGATCAGCTGATTTGTAAGTCCGTAAGTTTGATGAACAGAGAGAAGTGCAGCTTTTTCTGCATGTTTATTTATTCATGACAATGTGTGTGTGTGTGCAGTGATTGAATGCGTGTGCCTCAGGTTAGCTTTTAAGCTACATGACGTAAGAGCTCGAGACACACACACACACACACACGCACACGCACACACACACACGCACACACACACACACACACACACACACACACGCACACACACACACACACCCAGCCGCATGTTCCGACATCATTCATGCACATGAATGCTAAAATTGGTCCGTGTTGATGCTGAAAATAGCTTGCTGCATTCTGTGTAGTGACCAGCAGGGGGCGACTCCTCTGCTCCCATAGACGTCTATGAGGAAATGACTCTACTTCTCTGTAGTGACCAGCAGGGGGCGACTCCTCTGCTCCCATAGACGTCTATGAGGAAATGACTCTACTTCTCTGTAGTGACCAGCAGGGGGCGACTCCTCTGCTCCCAAAGACGTCTATGAGGAAATGACTCTACTTCTCTGTAGTGACCAGCAGGGGGCGACTCCTCTGCTCCCATAGACGTCTATGAGGAAATGACTCTACTTCTCTGTAGTGACCAGCAGGGGGCGACTCCTCTGCTCCCATAGACGTCTATGAGGAAATGACTCTACTTCTCTGTAGTGACCAGCAGGGGGCGACTCCTCTGCTCCCATAGACGTCAATGAGGAAATGACTCTACTTCTCTGTAGTGACCAGCAGGGGGCGACTCCTCTGCTCCCATAGACGTCAATGAGGAAATGAACGGCGATATGTAAACTGCAGCGCGTCCACGGTGTCTGGGATCTTCTTGACGTGGGTCATGACTACCTTCTCGAAGCTCTGCATCAGTTTTGCGGTGAGTGCGACGGGACGATTGTCCTTCAGGCAGGTCACGGTGTTCTTCTGATGACGGTGGACTTGAAGCAGGTGGACACATGAGCTGCTGACAACGACTCGAACACGCACTAAGCGGTACGCAGCTCTTCACACAGAGAGCATGTTTTTTCTCTCCTCCTTCACGTTGTCACGACGACCTTTGGGCCAGAGGCCGGTGGTGTTTGCTGGCGCAGCACTCTGAATAAAACATGCCATGTGAAGGACACGGCGTCTCCTGCCTGACAGGTGTCACGTGATCCGCAGGAGAAGACATTGATCAGCTGATCCACGTTGAACATCAGCCGTGTTGCAGTGTGTTCAGCAATGGGAAGAGAAAAATATTCCCATTACACATTTACCTGTCGTCCCGGTGGAGCAGGGAGTCTGGATGGATCTACACGGTGTACGCGGACACCAGGTAGTGTCACCTGCCCGCTCATCTGGAGGCCTCCGTGTTCAATATGTGTATTTACATGTAT